>NC_046222.1:88758220-89058220 GCF_009819885.2 Catharus ustulatus | reverse complement strand
AAGGCACTCCTTATGACTGCTTCTGCAATTACAAACCAAGACTCCTAAATACTGTTTGCTCTTTACTTGGGTAGATGAACTCCTTATGTAATAAACATGCCTTCAATTTCTGAGCATCTGTACTATATTTACCTCAAAGGACCAGCATACTCCACAGCAGGACCATGACATATTATGATTCCCAGTCATGCTGATTATGGGATCTTCTGAAAATTCCTGCAACTATCTCTCATGCTTAACTTTTCAGGAGAGATGGATATCTGGGTCTTTACCTTACTCAATACAGAAATGGTGCAAAGAAGTACATCTGGTGGGAATCACTCCCAGGTTCCCTGGGTAGAAATGCAGCTTGTGCTGTTGGTGGAATTTTTTCATCAGTTTGATAAGAAAGTGCATGTTTTCATGACAATTCAGCTATCTTCCTGTTGTGTATATCTCTCTATCTCTCTGCTTTCCCAAAGACACACAGAAGGAATAACAACATATAGTCTTGTAATTTGAAGAAATTAATACTAGGTTTTTTTTCAGAAACACTGGAATAAAATATTTTGTACTCCATCCATTACATATTTAATAGTAAGGGAAAAAAATGCTAAAGAACCCCAATGTTCTCTGCGAGTGTCTTCCCTGGACTATTTTCTGTTTTATCCTGTTGTCTTTGCTCTAAGTTTCCTCAGATTGCAGTTCCATAACATAGCACCACTGCCAGTGATCTCTTCCAGTTCCCCATTTCTAAAGAAGAACAAAAGGTTGCCTTGGCTTTGCAGGTGATGTCAGCTTTTCTTTTCAATACAACACAAGGGCTGGCTTCCTTCCCCAGAACCTCAAGGACCAAGCACCATGCCCAAATCTCTCAGTCTTCTTCTCGAGTGCTCTGAAATCCAAATGAAAGCTGGCATTAAATTCTTCTTCCTGATTTTCCCCTTGACACCAGAGGCTAACTTCACTCAGCCAATAGCAGGAACACTCCCTCAGCCCTATCCTCATCTGAGATGTATTTAAGCAACCAGTCATCTGCTCTGAACAACACAACATTAAAAGCAAAGAAAATATTTTAAATTATATGAGAAGCCTATACAGATAGAGAAGTATAATCAATCACATAAAAAAATCACACTGAATATCACTGTTTGAGTATGTACCAGAGAAGAAAAAATCAAAATTATAGATATTCTAGCACAGAATTTGTAATAGAGGTACAGAAACAATCCAGCCAGGCACTGTGGGACTTGCCTTCGAGCTAAAGATCTGAAAATGTTTGGTCTTTAAACTAAATATTTTGTGACCAACTGTTATTTGGGACCAGCTTTTTTAGTAAGATTCACAACAATTTAAGAAGAAAGGTGCAATAGCCTGAGGCTGGAATTCAGTAATTTTTTTTTGCTACAATTCCTTTTTCATACTGCATTTAGTCTAAAGATTACAAGTCCTGTGCAGGACAGAAAAAAAAAACAGCAACCAAAAAAAGAAGCACAAAAATTTTCAGCTTCAGTTGCTCACAGCACAAACTATGCTGACCTTTTCCAGACAATTACATAAACCAGCAATGATAAGCAGTAGGGATCCCTATTAAAATACAACCCACAGCTTTTGTATGTGTGCATGCCTTCTTTTTGACCCATGGTTACTGGCTACACAAAAGAAGATTTTATGAAGAAGAACAACAGATATGACAAATTCCAACAGAAATCAACTTCTAAATATGAGCAGCAAGCATAATCACAGCTGAATCCAGCATTTGCTTAATTCACCAGGGATGGTCTGAGGCATTTTTTATTCTTCATATTCAACTCAAACTAGGCATGCCAGTAAAACCCCATTCATCTGTTTCATGAGTCATAAGCATCTTTGTTCTATGCGCTTTGCTGACTGTTTCCTCTATCTGAGGGTGGAGAATGTGCTTTGTATAAAGTTTCAACTTCTATGTAAGTTCACTCTGGCAGAGTGTGTGCGCTCTACCCAAAAGACCATTTTCCTTTACCACATACTGCTGCAGCTGAAATTAGCTGAAAAATATCTGGCAGGAAATCCTTTAATGTGAACTACGGAGTTGTGCTTCCTATAGCTCCTATTGCTCATCCATTGTGCCTGCTGCAACTCCCAGTTCCTCCTTTCCCAGTCTTCGTAAAGAAATGGAAATAACTGAGCAGGCCTTTAGTTGATGGCATTTTAACATGAGGTGTAGGCAGTTGGATCTAATAAAGTAAGTAAATCTAGCATGAACATTGCCTTGTTGGATCACCAATACAGTGATCATGGTTGTGGTGGGTTTTCATTTGCAGAAAGCCCCTTTCTATGGAAAAAGAATAGCAACCTTTCCAGCACAGTTTGAAGGAGATCAGGTATCAGTTCACGGCTACTCCCCTTGACTTTTCCAGAAAGAATGGGTATTTCTCAGACATTCCCCAAACAGTATTTGAGGGTGGCCGCATAAATGAATGATCTTTTCTTCTTTTCTTCTTGAAAACAAACTCAAAAACACAAACAGTAAAGCACTCATGGCAACATAAATAAAAAAAAAAGGAAGTCCAACCCAAGCTTCTGACAGAACATACTTCTGAGGATGTATAGTTAATTATTTTCTTCCACTCTTCCATTCTCTCCTAAGGAATACTTCTGAGCTCTAAAATAGCTCCACACAAAATGAATGCTGTTGAAATAATGAAGGGTCTGCAAGCCAGATGCCTGAGAATTTGATCAAGCAATCAAGTGTTGATTTTTACCTTCCCATACGATAAACTAGAACACTTAAAAAAGGATGCAAAAATTTAAGTGATGTAAACTTAATCTAATTAAACAGTATTAGATTTTGTTTATATAGCAAATTAGTTGTGTGTATCAATGTAATCTTTTATTCTTTAAAATCTTTTATATTATTCTACAAATGTTCCAGTGAAGAAATGCTGAGTGCAGGGGAGAAGATAATATATATTATACTGTGAATTACACTGGTAATTAAACATACTTGGAAACTCACAGGAAACTTAAAGAGTTGTATAAAAATATTCAAAGTTATATAAATTATTATTTGTAAATAAAGGCGAGGAGGCATGTGCAAGAGCAGCAAAAAATTGACATTCAACTGTTGCCAAAACTGGTGTGCTGAGCTGATGTTTTTCTTAAATCCCATTGTGTTGAGTTTTAAAAGTTCAGTGCAAAAGCACTGGGTGAGAACAGAACTTGTTGGGTCAGATGCATGTTTGTCCATCACTTCACCCTCTTCATGCATCCTCTTCTACCCAGAATTATTTCTGAAGCAGAAAATTCATTACTATAAGACAAATAGATAAGTAAATCTTGACTTTCCTTCTCATTAGCCAGTTCTAAGATGTGAACACTAAGGCCAGTGAGTAGTTAATGCAGCAGAGAAAAATGCTCTGAAACCTGAAGGTGTTTCAAAATATTTTCAGCTCTGCATAAGACAGTGAAGAAGAGATTCTTGTACCTCCTTTTCAGTGCTGTCTTCAGAAAGCAGGCCAGGAAGCTCTTGCAGAAAAAGGCTGGCAGAGCAGGGAGGAGACCTTTGCACAAAGTTGAGCCTCTGGAAATCAATGGGTTGTTGATGCTATGTCAGAGAAACAAAACATTGTAAACATCTGCTTTTTCTGGCAGTATCAGTTCCACGATGCCAAGTCTCCCCAGCACCAGCATGTAATACAGCTGAGGCTCAGTGTGCTGCACGCTCCTGCTCACACAGCCTCTGCAAAGATGTTGCAATAAAACCTTGGTCAGTTTTTCAACTGTGCTAATTTCAGCTGTGCAGGCTGAAACGTATCCTTCCTGGTTCTGTATCCAGGAAGACAGAAATTATGTTTATGCCACCTGTGGTTTGTTCAAGTCATCCAATGCATCTGCATTGGGTGTATCCAAGGACAGCAAAGGCATATTTTACCTTGTTAAAAAAATCAGAGCTAAATTTTAGAGTTTCAAAGGTATCAGTCCACATATAGAGCTATGGAAATAAATTAGAAGCAGAGATTCTGGTGTTTCAAGATCACAAACCAGAAATAGAAGTCTGAGTTGTAATCTCCCTATTTGCATCACTAAACAGTCACTGCCGTTGCTCAAAATGCGGAAAGTCCTCTTTGAACCTTCATGCAAACCAAAAATAATTTTGTACCTTCTGTACTCTAATATAGCACTGGAGGTCTATAGGACTGGGCTACTTTAATTACAAAAAGACAGTTCATTCCCCATAATCACATTGCCTCACAGAATATTCACAGAGAGAGGCTAAGGGCACCTTTCTCTACCTTTCTGCAATGTTCATTTAAACCACAGGCCACAGCTGTCCCCAGTGTGCCACTACATGGTAGTCTCCTATAGGGACCCATACTAACAGGATGCATATGGAGGGAAGGGTAAAAATATACATTTGGCACACAAAGCACAGATGTGAACACACAATTAGTTGTTATTAATAAGCAGGATGAAAGTAATTTTAGACTTCTGTAGTACTTTGTATCTTTTAAAAGATTCTCCCTGGCACGTGTATCAGCAGATGCTAACTAGAACTGGGGACCATCTATAATAAAATATATAATTATGGTAGAAATGTCCTTTTACAGATCTATAAACTTTATTGCCCTTTTGAGATAGAAGATATGATCAACTGATGTGTTCCACTTTCTTATCTGGTTTTGAAGTACTGAAAGTCTGTCACTGCACTTAACACAGTGCAGGCTGAAGAATAACAGAGCATCCCAGTCATTAGGGTTTAGCAATAAACAAGATGCAATGTAGTCAGTAGCAAGGCAAGACCTCATCAATACATATTTGTGCTTTTGAGCCCTCCTCCACATGTGATACCACTATGTAGTTTTAGCTTCTTTTAAATCTTGGCAAGCACTCAGCTTCAGATTTTGCATTAAAAGGCTGCAGGGGAAAGGTCTGCAGTTAATCTCTCTCTCAACATGTTCTCCTCTCTGACTTCATAGCACCAGACATAGCTGGGGGTGCTTAGCATTAAAGCTGTGGTGAATTCCTTTGGTGGCTCCTGTCCAGTGCTTTCAGCTGACAGCAATGGCAAGTCTAATTGACTTTTCCTAATACCCAGATGCAGAAGAAAGAGACAGGGCAACAAAATGGAACAGTATCTGGGGAAAAGAAGGTTAAGCAATGCTAAGAATAGCAAGGAATAATAAGTGGGATTTTTAAACCTGGCAATAACAAGCCCCATAAGTGAAAATTTGGCTCTATCAGGACAAATAAGATGTCACTCCAATTCCCCACTCCACTCCCAGAAAAAAAAAAAGGCAAGAAGATTTGCTGTCATTTGTTTAAGCTTTCTGATAGCACTCTGGGCACTTAGGAAAACAGCAGCATAAAAATAAATGAGTCACAAAAATGGATGTGGGAATGACAAATGCATGAGCTATTTTTCTCAAGTGACACTTGCTTTCCACGTTTCTTACATTCTGTGGAGAAGTTATTCACAGCTAGTGTTCCCTAGACAGGAAGAGTTATGCTAGCTTGTTTTTTGAACTCAAATTTTATGTGTTCAAATGGAAAATGCTGTATTGTTTGACTTAACTGCTTTTCTTAAATTACACAGGCAGGAAAAGGGGGTGTTCCAGCTGTGTGGTTTGTATTTCACATGCATACCACTTTCCCATTTTGCCTTGTATTTATCCTTTTTTTTTTTTTTAAATTTTGCAATGCAGTGAAATTTAGACAATCAAGAAAATTACAATTTTACTTTAGAAAGTTGCACTTCCTTTTTTCTCTTTAGGTAATAAAAGGGAAATATTATAGAAATACAATTGTGAATGTTCTTGATAAGAATTGAAGTATAGATGTGCCCCCCCAGATCCCAGCATTAGCAACAAAACCACATATAAATATGTATATTTTTATTAATAAGATATTCTTTCAGGGAAAAATAAAAGAGAACTTGAATTATTTATTCTTACTAAGTGCCTTTCTGTTATATATGCTTTTATTTTGCATGCAAAGGGAGAAAGGTAGAAGTGAAAAGGAAGCAAATAATCAGTAGAGAATTGGAAGGAAAAAATATTGCCCTCTGTAGTATGGAGAAACCCCAATCTACAGATTTACTCTTGACCTTCAACTAAATTTAAATAATTATTTTTTTAAAAAAGTTCAAATATGAATCAACTGATTAATTTGTGAAATATATTATCTCTCCTTGCAAATTGAATAATGCAATAATTTTAACTGCTTTTGATTTCTTCTCAGCTGGACCACAATATCAATATCAACATCAGCAACTCCTCAACTCCCTGCTTTATCCACCCAGACAAATATCTAGACTTCCCTGTCATGACACCTTTCTTTCCACCACTGTGGTACAGACTGCAAGGGAAATGATAACAACAGTCCTCCTCTGGGAGCCAAATTCAGGAAACCAACAAAGTGCACATGAACAGCCATGTATTTCTGTGTCATCATCTGAAAAAAAGCTCTCTGGGCTGAGGAGGGAACCTCGTGAGCTGGCTGAACAGCATCATGGAGCAGAAAGACACAGAGTGTCATCTGCTCCTAGACAGATGATGAGATACACCACAAGAAAGATCCTAAAGCAGGAAACACATTCCAATACTGAAAATTAATTTTTAAAGGAGAATTTTAAAGTTTTCAAAGGAAATAAGAACTATGATTTCCTAGCCATCTTTTCAAACACCCACCTCACTAGGGGGACATTTGACTATTCAGACTCATTTGTTCCTCAGACCATCCATGACTGCCAATGTGTTTATTTCTCTTGTGTGCGACATCAGACATATTCTGGGTATTCCCATATTTAAAGCACTCTAAGTTTCTCACAGCCATGTTTTTGCATTCATGTTTATGTCTTTTCCAGAACAGTGTCTTCCTGTCTTCATGAACTGGCACCAAATTGAGCAACTTTCCCAACACATACAGGACTTGAGTTTCTTTTGGTCATTGGGTCCATAGTCAGACTATGGACTGACAAAGACCACTGTCTTTCAAACTGTGCTAGGGCTTGAAGCATAAATTTAAAAGCTTTAATCATAGAATGCTTTAGATGGGATGGAATCTTAAAGATCATCCAGTTCCAACTTCTTGCCATTGTCAGCGATGCCTTCTGCTAGTCCCCTTGTCCTCTCATACACTCCCTGATAAAGTGCCCCTCCCCACTCTTTCCTATAGCCCCCTTAAGGCTAGAGGCAACAACTGTACACTTCATAACATACTGGAGCAGCTGCAACACAGGACTAAAATAGTTTATTCCTGTCAGGCTGTAGAATGGCTGAAGCTGCCAACAGCATTTGCCACAGCATCTTAATGAAGGAGATCTAAGCAAGGAATACAGAGATGGGTTTGTTTTATCAGTGGAGCTTAAAAGATTTTGCCCTGATGTGATGCATCTTGTGTGCATATGCAAAAGTCATTATGAACAAAACCCCTTCACAAATGGCTGCTAAATTCTTGCCATGTTTGTCAGATTCTCTCTCAAGAATCCAGCTACACCCTCACCATGTTTACGAAACTGAGCAGTCACATAACTCATCCTACATAAAAGAGGTGGAGATACAGAAGACAACAAACCATGGGAGAATAATTAGCATTCATTAAACCGTAGTGTTCTTCCCTCTTCTAGATCAGGTTTTTGGTTTTTTTGGGGGGTTTTTTTGGTTTTGTTTTGTTTTGTTTTTTAACCTGAGTCATAGCACAGCACATAACATGGAATATTACACTGGAAATTCCTAAATCTTGGTCATCTTAGAGTTCATGCAGTTGGTATCAAACTAAAAGGCCCTCAAAGGCCACTGGTCCAGCTCATGTCTGGTGCAGGTGACCTTGTGGGCCACACTGCAGGAGGCTTCAGCTGCATGGATCAGAGGCCACGCACAAAAAAAAGCCCTAACAAGCCCTGGTTACACAGTGCTGCATCCCTGAGACAAGGAGTGGAACACAGGCAGTGACATGTATGCCTGCTTCCTTCCATTCTTGCAGGGAAGATATTTTAGGAAACTTGATTCTGAAACAGTGAGACATGCAGGCTTTAGCTTGAAAAGAAGATTTTCAAGAATAAAGGAACCTTCTCCCCTTTTTTACTGTCTAGACAATGTCAGTTCCTATGTCAGTACTGGGAATACCACAAACATTGCTCCATTACTGAATATGAAGGCATTGCAACTCTGCTTTACTTCTTGTGAATATAACAGTTTATGACAATTTTTCCTTTGAGGAGAAAATGCAAATGGGAACAAAAACCTGAAATAGGAAATGTTTGGATAATATGGCAAATGGCAGAAGTACTTGAACAACTAAAACATATACTCACATGCTCCTGTTTTATAGAATAAAAGACCTCTAATATATGTCAGGAGTGCCAAAATCACATTTACTTAAACTTGGAAGGATGCAGCTCAACCAAACAGTATAAACTGAATGTGGCACTTACCTGTTTAGAACTGCTACAGTCAGTTTTCTCTTTTCTTCCTCTCTGAACATCAGAGACAAGCAGAACTTAGTATCAGAAGAAATAACATACACAAAACCACTATAAAATTATTGTCTTAAAATTTAATAATTTTGTTCTTGAAACAAAAAGAAAGAAAAAATTGGACTTCTGAGGGTTCTCAAAAGGAACAAACATTTCATTACTAAAAATGTCACTTTGCCAAAAAGAGGGGAAAGGTATTCCAGATTTTCTTTTCAGTAAGTCAAATATTGAAATTAAAGAAAAATTACTTAAAGTACTCAAAACAAAGTTTCATGGTAAAATGAAGAGACAGAAGAAACAGGTTTCAAAATATAAGTAGTGCACCATGAAAACTGAATGTCAGCAATTAAATGCAAAGACAAGTTTATACATTAGCATAAAACTGAAACATTATTAGAGGAATCAAAAGCCCCTATCAGCAAAATATCTATTTTACTTTCCTTGGAAAAATTTATACCATAAGGCAGGCACCTTAAAAGGCTTTATCTTTAAAAAAAACCAAAACAATATTTTCACTATAATTTATAAGCCTGTGTAGAGGTCTATACCATCTACTGCTACAACTAGACTACTTTCAGCATTTATACTAGACTAGATATTTCTAGCTCATGCATTATGAAGAAAAACTGCCATAAATGTGTCACCAGACACCAAAAAGCTCAACTTACTAGAATTCAGTGAAGATACTACAGTCTAACAAAACAGGAGTTAAAGAAAAAGCACGCTAAGGGCTGTTGCTAAAGGATTGGTTTTTTAAGAGGTGCATGAAAACCAGTATTTCTCTATTTCAGATAAAATACAATATTACTAAGAAAATCCTTTTAAGAGATATAAATTATTTTATTAATCAGTAAACTGCATTTTCTCTTAGGGAACTAATCTTTGATGGCATCGATGTCATAAAGTAAAGTTACTTTACAAACAACTTTTTGCCTAATGTCTCTTCAATGCAGATCAGTATGCAGAAAAATGATCTAAAAAATAATATTCCCTTTTATGAACTGTTCCGAAAAAAAAGGTATAATAGACTTTGTACATAGAAAAGAAATTTAGATACCAAAAGAAAAGAAACCAACAAAACAAAGTACAAAAATATGCGGGGAGAATCTGAGAAGGAAATAATGCCTAGCTGGTATTTACAGTGGGAGAAATGGACTGAGCTTTAAAGGAGATGGGCTCTCACCATAGACCTTGGTGCCAAAGTATGAAAGCCAGTGCTGAAAGTCACGCAAGCACACTGCAATTATTGCTGCTACTGGAGGGAACAAGAGGTACCAACAGAAAGAGGATATTTACTGCAGGAAAAGCTCAGGGTGGCAAAGATCAGGTGATTTGCAGAAGTTGTTTAGAATCACCTTCAGAAACTCCTTTCTGAAGCACTATTTGTTACCAAGCACCTGGTTTTAGAGGAATCTCATTTGCTTCCTTGGGAAGAAACACTTAGGCTGCAGTATCTTAGTGTCTCTCCTGTCTTGCAAGGCAGACAGCATCAGAAAGTAGTATCCAAGGGGCAGCCAGCAGAGGTTCTGGAGCCTCTTTGGACTTCTGCTTATTATGAATATATCTTTAGAATTCAGAATACAACTGTCACATTTTTTAAAAAACCCAAAACCTAACCAAACAAAACCCAAACAAAACTGATACAGTTTTTATAATTTGTGACCAAAGACCAAATAGGGTTTAACAATATTTTTAACAAGTCCTTTATATTTAACCCTTTTTTTAGGAAATCATGATTGTATTGACTGACTGTACCATATCAGATTGTTTGTGGCCCTAAAACTTCACTTGCTGACAAAATATTACAGGAAACTTTGCTGGTGGAACTAACCCCTTCTTACAGCTCAAGATGAAAACATTGAGAGAAAATAAGATGTTACATGTTTGCCTTTAAGTTAAAAGTACATAAAAATATAAATATCTATACCCTCACAGTGAGAAGAAACCTAAAGATTACAGCTCATACTTCAGTAGATGCCATGACAGAAACCAGAGATGAAACCCTGCCCTTCAGTTTGATTTCCAAATGAATGGAAAACATGAGATACTTATGGCAAATACTCTTCTAATACATGCTGTCAGATGGAGCCACAGCATCAACACACCCAAACACATTCCTTGGATGTGTGTTCTTAGCCTCAGCAACATTTCACCTGAAATAGAGTCATTACGGAGTATTGCCAGATTCTGGTGAATTGTAAAAGCAAAAAAGACAACATAATTTCTAAGGTTATTTTCGTGCTCACACCAATTTTATAGTAGTAACTGAACACAAGGGTAGATCAAAGCATAATTTGCCAATCCTGCCCATCTTCTTTCTTTTTTCCATAGTGCTGTCTTTGTCCATCGGCTTCACCATCCACGGACAGTGGCTGTGGCCCTCTGATTCCAAAGGGTGTCCCTGAGTGACAGAGCAGTAAGGTTTTAACTGCACCATGAAGATCTGGCTTTTAGCAAATAAAAAATCTATTTGTCTTTGCTTCTTTGGACATATGGAGAGCTATGAGGGTTCTGGCAAGGTTGAAAACTCATAGGTAAAAGGGGAAAAAAAATAGGGTGAGGCAGTAAAAGAGCTACAAGGATCTTATTTCAAAAGAGGAATTGGGGAAAACTGAGAAGAAAGAACATTTACCTTCATAGCTCAGAGACAGCTCTACAGCTGTCCACACCACAGATTTTATTCAAGTTTGAACAGTTTCACCTGGATTTACAACTTCCAGCCTTCACTGTGATGCTCTGTAAGTCATATTTTTCTTCAGGTCAAACCACAGACCATGCATGTCTTTTAGAGTTCCTGTTCTTTAAAAATAAGCCACAAGGCAACCTTTTCTTCTACCACAGCATCTTCAGGTCAGAAAAATGCCCACGTTATCTGCAGAAACTTCCTGGTAGAGGCTATGGACAGTACAGAGAGAGTAAAAGACCTGCTAGGACAACCATTGTAGGCTAGGCAATACAAAGATAGGTGATTTGGATATTGGAAGAAGTGGGTCTCAGATTGCAGGCCTATGGGCCTCCACATCAGATTACAACTATTACTTACACAACGGGAAAACCAGCCTTATTACTAAATGGTTTTGATTTTTTACAGATGAGTACACTTTATGTGTGAAACAATAAAGCCTGGATTTTTTTTTTCAAATCAAATCCACGCATAGAAGAACTGGTAGCAACAAATCAGGAACCTCATTTTCACAAAATATCAGTGAAATTTTCAGATCATAAGATGAGCAAGATTGAAAAAAAATTACCAGATATTTATAAATCTGGAAATTCATTAGCCATAAAGTGGCTAGTGCCAGGTAGTTGTGCCCCTGTCTCAAGGATTGAATCAAGTGGAAAACACAAGCTGTAGCACAAAGTGCAGTTATTTCATGTCTGTTCTAACAGGAAGTTGCTTTTACTCTCCACCTGAAGAAGGCAGTTTTGATGAAGAATAATTTTGGCAACAGGAAGCTACAGGGCCCTGTTCTGAAATGGTAATATCAGTGAGATAACTAGTTTTTCTCTGTTAACTATGCAGTTCTTGGGTGGGAGGTATGTTTTGGTATGTGTTTAAAGAAGTGTGAAGTAGTGTAAGGAGTACCGATTCATTTTCTTTTTGGCAGCTTCTTAGGTGATTCTTAATAACAACCACAAACATGCTGTTAAAGGACATCCTTTGAGCAACAATAATTTCCTGTGTATGGGCACACAGCATTAATGGCAAGATCCCTACTTATGGATTACACAATGCGTGTGCACATATTCTACCTTACCTGCTAGGCTTGGAGTCTGACAAAAATGGGAGCTGCTAACAACTACATAATGTTGACTTCAATACTACTGCAAAACTCAGATATTTTAATTAAAAAGCTTATCCTCAATTTAAAACACAGCATAATTTTAAGTGTTTTAATTAGCATATTTAAACTCCTTCTGGAGTAAACATAAAAACAACCTGATTAAGCACTGTCAAAAAACCCAAAAATAAACACCCATCTATTTATGAACTGGTGACAATGATTTTACATTCCACTTTTCTGGCTGGAAAGCCCCTACAAATGCTAAATAACAGGTATGGACCTCTCTGAAGAAAGTACAGGTCTATTACTACTGAATCCAAGTCAGCTGCACGTAACCAGCTACCTTCTAAATTACACTGTGTGTGTCACTATACTGTTTATTATCCAGGCAATAACCAGTGCATATCTTGGCAATTGAAGAACCAAGATTTGGAGCCAGTGTATTTTTCATACATGCCCCTCAACACAGCTCAGCACAAATGCCAAATACAAAACCCAAAACTATTTTCCCCTGACTAAACAAAAAGCAAGACTGCCACGGGCACCATTACTGGTGCGTTTAATGTTGGGTAACTTCCTGACAAAAAAGCGGTAAAGGGAGTGCCTGGCTTAAGACACGGCACCGGCACTGAGCACCTGAGCATTCGTCTCTGCTGTTAAAACCTGCGAGCAGCGTTTCCTGCTTTGGGAGCCCCCTTCGGTTCGCAGGCTCCTGCAGAGCAGGGGCCAGGGCTGAGAAGCACGACCAAGTCCCACTCCTTCTTCGCGAGGGCCCACAGCGAAAACGCAGCCGGCGGCTCCCGGAGCCATCCCCGCTGGAAGGAGGGGCCCCGGGGCGCGGCGCTGAGGCGCTGGGGCGGTGGCCCGGCCCGGGGCGGTGCCGCCCTGCAGCCTCTGGAGCAGCCGCGGCCGTGCTGGCAGCGGGTGTCGCGCAGCGGGCGGCGTGTGTGTGTGTCTGTGAGCTTGTGGGACGGGCAACCATGCGGCGCTGGAGGCTCCTTGTGTTGCCGGCGCTCCTGGCCGTGCTGCTCTCCGTCAGAGGTGAGGAGGGGTGCGAGTGGAGGAGCGGTCGTGCCGCGGCTGGGCGCGGGAGCGCTCCCCTGCCCGGAGCCCCGGAGCCCTGGGGCGGGGGCCGAGCGCTGCCGCTTGCACGGAGCCGGGACAGCGTGCGGGTCGGCGGGGCGCTCCCGGGAGGGAGCCGGGCGGGTCCCTGGCCGGCCGGGGCTGTCCGGACCGGGGAAACAGCGCTCTCTCCCTCCAGCCTTTTTTTTTTTTTTTTTTTTTTTTGTTGTTGTTGTTGTTTTCTTTCCTCTAATTTAACTGGCTAGAAAAGTATTCCTGAGCTTTCTACCTGCCTTCCGCACTGGAAACAGACTGGTTTATCATCCGCGGTGAATACGTGGTCCTCGCCCCAGCGGTGCTCTAGGGTGCAGGGTGGGATTCGAAGGGGGTTTCGGGTCCTGGAGAGCTCGGCTGGAGCGCAGCTTCCATTTTAGGAAAGAAAGCGGAGTTACGGCAGTCCCAGGGCATCGGACTCACCAGAAAGTCTGCCATCACACGGCAGCCTTTAAAAAATAATTATGGCAAAGCCACAGGGTGAAACACATTGCTGTGCTTTCTGAGAACCTTCTCGTTGCTTCAGTATGTATCAGGGACGGTTTTTCTGAACCCTAATCAAAAAAGTCTGTATGCAATAGCACGTTGGTATTTGGTAAAAAGAAACATTTGGGGGTGGAGAAAGTAGCAAAGTCCCCAACACGAGGGTTTTTTCCAGGCAGAGGACTGCTCTGGAATATGCAGTCCAAACTGTCATTTTCTATTTATATGACTTATTTTTAAGACATTTCTTTCTTCTTTTACTATGTTAATGAGCATACTTGCTGCTATGCCTAGGTTTTTGGGGTTTTTTCAGGTACTTCATAAAAGCAACGCCTCAAATCTTAAATATCTACCTCTTCACTGTAAAAGAGAAAAGAAAAATCCTAACGCTGATTGGAGCACAGATGATGCCAGATAAGCAGTTTGGCAGCAAGGCTGCTCAAATTCAGTTCTGCTGTGGCCCTGTTGTGGTCTTGATTTGCAGGTTAGAAAAGCTGAGCTCTTGGAAAAATAGTACAGTTTTACAGAAACTGCCTATAAAATTGACAGATCACTCAGGCTGCTTGCATTTATCATCTTACTACTTGTGTGGAAAACTTCCTCTACTTCTGCAAACAGTCCTCATGGTCATGGCCAGCAGGATCTTTGCTGGGATGCTTTTAACATGTGGAAGTATTTGGGGCCATTGAGAAACTGTCTTCCTAAACTTTTTGCTGAGAAGTGTGGAGAGGAAAAGAGATGTCTGGATTGTGCTTTACTGGAGGGAAGGTGCACAACTGCCTCTAGAGGTTTTGTGTTGAATTCTGAGGGAAATGATACTCATTTCAAACAGATCACTTTTAGAAAGCTAATGGAGTTATATGAGTACTGGCTAATGTCAATAATGCAAACTGATAGGTCATAGTTAGTTTGGACACTTTTTCCTTAAATAAAATGTGTAAGAATTTGAGAACTGCTGAGAATGTCAGGCTGGAGAGGGTGGGGCTCTCTGGGGGAATTTCAGATTTGTGCTCATACAGCCTTAAATGACAACAGCAAAACCTGAATTGCATGCTTTTGAAAAACTCAATTTCACTGTTGGTGGGCTGTCTGTAGTCTGAATTTACAGAACTGCTATAGAAAGTTAAGGGTCTTGCTTTATTAGCAGTTCAGTTGTCATGCAGCTGGGTGGAATTGACTGTTTTCGCTGGGACTGCCAGCTTTCATGATTCAAGCAGAAGAATCTGAGTTCTGGACTGAAAATTTCTTTCTGGACCATCCACTTTAGGCACAGGAAAGTTGTCAGTGTTAAATCAATACTCGACATATCAACAAGGATTTTTATATCACCAATTTCTGTAGGCAGTCTGACAACTTGCTCTTGCTGAGAAGTGGGATCTCTGTTTCTCTTCCTCCTTTTTTTTTTTTTTTTTTTTTTTTTTGATCTGGTGCCCATTTCGGCCTGCACTGAGATGATTCAGCTTGATAAGTCAGCAGATGACTAATCTGCGTTCAATTTGCTCTGCGGAGTGTTTGATGGGTGTTCCTGCCAGCACAAGGGAGTGGCATGGCCTAGCATGGGAGAGTGGAAATGAGGTGGAGACAGGGAGGAAAGGGCAGGAGGCTTCCTGCTGTGGCTGCTATGAGGTGGGACCAACTCAGCTATCTTATACCTGCAAAATCATCAGGTTAGCCCAGTGTCTAATTTGAGGCATGTGGTTTTCAAAATACAATGCAAAACAACAACAACAAAAAATGCTTTAGGCAGCATGACTTCTGTACAATAAGTATGAAGACTACAGCAGATGAAGAATCAACAAAAACAAAAAAAAAATAAAAACAAAAAAAACAAACCCTTGCATGATACTTCATACATGGAGTTAATGATCTTAGAGGTCTAAATCAACCTCAATGATTCTCTGATGAGAATCAGCAAGAAACTTCTGCATTCAGACACAAGGCTCAAAAGTCCCCCTTATCTGCTGTAGAAAGATCAAGGCTTGAAAAGCCTTCTGCTTGCTGAGGACCTGGAATTTGGATTGGGATATATGGTTTAAGTGTCTATTGCAAGAATTGGGGAGAGGTTGTTGATTGAAACACAGTTGCCAAAAGGACACCCGGAGGTGAGCAAAATACAGGCTGGAAAATGAGGTGCTGATGTTGTAACATCAGTGGCCTGGGGTGAAGGTCTTTCTGAGACCTGTGTAATTAGACGGCCCTGAGAAAGGGCCAGAAAGGAAAAGGGAAGGAAACACTTGAGCTCCTGACTGGTTGCTGAGGTGAGTCAGTGTTGAGAGAGATGCCTAGTTGGATGAAATATTGGTGAAATGATCCTGTCTGTAATCCAGTAGATGGAGCTTTCAGCTGGGACAGGGAGGTGCTGTAGGGACTCGTGGAGACTGAGCTCTGCTTTGTGGGCTCTGAAGTTCTTTCCCTTTTAAATCTGATTTTAAAAACCCAAACAAAACCAATAAGGCTATCAAACCACCACATAGTTTTCTTTTGAACAATTTCAGCAGCAATGCTAAAGTGCATACATGGCAGCATGAACTTTAAAAATGCAGCACTTGTATCTCCATCTTTCTATTTCTCTAATGTGAAACAGCTAATTTTTTTTTTTGTGTGTGTGGTGTTATATAAAATGGCCACTGCACTGTTATATCAAAATGATGTCACTGCAACAATCCTTAAGCTGTAACTTAGTTACAGTGATTTAACTTGGCAAGACTTAAGTGTGACTCAACCTACTGCCATCTAGCCAAGACCAATTTCAATATTTTCCTGATGTTATTCTGGTTCATATGATTGGATTGGCTGCACTTGAGACTCTTGCCTGCTTTAACTCTTGCTGTCTTGAGCTTCTCACTGCAATCATCTTGTATTTCATCAGGTGTCAGCTGTGTTAGAAAATGCAATCATAGTAGTAGTCATTGGTTAAGATCATTTTGACAGGAACATTCCACTTTCTTCTAGCCTTCCACAAACTGCTTTTGCATCCTCTGGCACAGGAACCTGCTCTTTGGAGTCCAGTAAAAATGTTTTGAGAGAATGTTATGAGCAAAACAGTCCCAACTCATGCAACTTTCACTTAAACTAGCTTACTGTCAGTTAATACAAATTTCTAATCATGGGTTTGAGAATGGAGAAAAAAAAAAAGATCCATCAGACCCTAAGGGCCCTCTTTCTTCCGTACTTTAATTTTAAGCCTAAACAACCCTACTCACTCTTCATCAGCTTCCCTGGTTCTCACTGCAGGTTGTGCTCAGCCCATCTTGTGCTCCTTTGCTGGGGTAATACTCAGAGCAAGAAGGTTGTAATGAACTTAATGCTGTCTTTCTGCTGCTCCTTCATGCTTCATGCTGGTCCCCTCCTTCTGAGAGTCACTTATGGTCCCTCAGAGCGGTCACTGTTTTGTTGTGGGTAGCCCTGATGTGAGTGGCCACACTCCCTCAGGGGTGTCTTTGCCACAGTACCTCCAGAAGGTCTCCTCTTGGCATGGAACTGCCCAGAGCACTACGTCTACAGCCACATGTTCCTTCTCCAGTCTCCCTCCATGAGTCTCTCAAACCCTTCTTCCTGTCTCTCCTGTCCCTGCTGGCTGACTCTTGATGTGTGCTCCAGCAGGAATACTCTGTGCTCCTGAGACCAGTTGAAGGTTTGGAGTTGTTTGGTTTCAGATTTTTCCTTTTGTTTCTTTCTCTCATGGAATTTTGTCCCATCTGTCACTAAGAAACCATAATGACATATGGTCAATACTTAGGAAAGAAGGGTCCACAGAAGGGTGCAGCTGGCTACTCTCTTAGCTGGGAGATTTCTCTTGGAGGGACAGAGAGACCAGAGAATTGGGCCGGGAGAAAAGGGGGCTAGGGCAGGTCCTGGACCTCTTGCTCTCTTGACTTTGGAGGAGGATGGTTGAGCTGCTGCTTGGTGGGGGAATTCACTGCCAGAGCCCAGCCCTGCCCTGTTTGCTCCCACAATGGGTGAGCTCATGAGCTTTGCTCATGACAGCAGCTATTGAACTGGGACCTTATTGGTACGCTGCCTCATTGGAAAGGACCCTTGCCTCAGGGGAAAAACTGAGACTCCAACCCTCTCGCCCTTCCTGGAGGGTGTATCTCCCTGGCTGCATGCATCAGCTGCTGCTGCCCAGCCCTGCTGCTGCCTGGGGCTTTTTTGCTACACTCTAACCCACACCCCCTGCCTGCTGGGACACCCCATGGCCCCTGCCACAGCTGTGGAGTTTCTGGTGCCTGTTGCTTGCCCTGGGTGAGTCCACCCTGCCGTTCCTGCTGCAGTCCACCCGCCATTGCCGCGTGAGGGCTGAGCCCGCGGCACAGCGTCCCCTGCAGGCATGGGGGAGCATCGCATCCGCCGTGCCCGGCCGGGAGCCAGCAGCGTCCCCTGCAGGCGTGGGGGAGCATCGCATCCGCCGTGCCCGGCCGGGAGCCAGCAGCGCCCCTGCTGGCTGTGCCCAGAACTGCACCGAGGGGAAGCGCCTATGACCGAGAGAGGGCTGGGACTGCAATCCTGTTCTGGTGCTTGTTGCTGCCAGTGTGACTGTTTGTCTTGTTATCCATATATGTGTTAGTAAAGAACTGTTATTCATTGTCCGCTATTTTTGCCTGAAATCCACTTAATTTCAAAGTTATTGTAATTCAGAGGGAAGGGGGTCATATTCTCCATTCCAAGGGTAGTTCCTGCCTCCCTTGGCAGACGCCTATCTTTCAAAGGTGCCAAAGCAGTGGGAGTGTCACGGTGACGTGATTCTAAGTGGCACAGGGCAGTTCATGGCCTCTTCCCAGACAAGGCAGCCTACTGCTGAAACCCTGCCAAGTTCATGTCCTTTACTTTCATTGACCAGTGGAATAGAATCACAGGATGGTTTCGATTGGAAGAGACCTTAAAGATCATGTAGTTCGAATCTGGTGCTATGGGCCTGACTACCTTCCATGAGACCAGGTTGCTCAAAGCCCCATCCAACCTGAACGCTTCCAGGGGTGGATCATCCATGCAGTATGTTCTTAAGCAACATATATCCAGGAATTGTTTGGACACAAATCTTCAAATACCTACATCTTCTGTCTCCAAAACACATGGCATGGTTCTGAAGTCAATTAAGACTACTTATGCTACGTAACAACGTATATCTAATTTCTTTACCATTTTTTCAAAGGCCACCTAGTAGATAATTCCTGGTCCTCAGGTGATAAGGGCTGCTTCCTCAGGGATTTCAATTGCTGCAGGAGGATAGACACAACCTTGTGCCCTAATTCTGGTGTCCCAGGGGCTGGCTGGTTCTTTGTTACCCAGATGAAATTAGGATAAATGGCTTTCTGTGGAACTGATATGAATTCCTACATTTTTTGCTAACTGGTCCCCAGCCTTCATAGAGTTGAGATTCCCTCTTCCTGGAGTGCAGTTTCAAGTGAGACATTGTACAGTTCTACCTGTCCAGATGCCGGGGGATTAGAAGGAATATGATACACCCGCTCTGCTCCACAATCTTGCCTTCATTCTTTGAAAGCTGTGGTTTTGAAGTGATTACTGCTAAGACTAGCCAAGGCTGCATTCCATCATGCCAACACACATATGTCTGTTGCATCTAGGGTACCTACATTGTCTTTCCAAGTAGAAAATCTTCTAGCAACTTGTGTCTGATTTTGCTGCTGCATGGACTGTTGAAGATAAAGGGGGCTGATCTACTTGCCAGCTTGCTTCAAACTTCCCTTTCTCCCATAACATTTACTGTTTCAACATTCATACATGCCCTATTATTCCACTGATTTCACACTGCCTGATTGCTTGCACTGTGGCTTCCTGAGACAAGTCTAAGCTGTGTTTTCTCCCTCAGTCCATAAGCAGAAATTTTATGGACCTACCTGGCTAAAAATAGCTTTCCTTTTGTGCCCACATCATAAGCCTCTACTGGCAAGTCTGGATAACTGGTCAGCCTATGGCCACTATGTTTCTTAAATTGCCTTTGAATTTCAGATATTCTTATTGAAATCCTGTGTTCAAGTAGATGTTTCTCTGAGTAGCTGTTATGTTGAAAATCGTTTTCCTCACGGCTGCTGATTAACATGACTCCAGTCTTTGAGCCATTTCTGCACTACATTGGTGATCACTCAGGGGGCTGTGCATATGTATCCTCAGGGCCACAGGGGCTCCCAAGAATGTTCTAAGGTGATCAAAAGTCATTACTTCTGCAAAATCATGACAGCCTCTTCAGCATATAACTTGTCATATACTGGGGCATTTTATAGCCTGAGGAGCTCTGCCTTCACATTGATTTGCTGGCTTCAGATTCATCAGTTCAGGTTGGGGAAAGATAAAGATTACATGCTGCCCATTACTTAGTAATGTTTTGAAGGTTTTACATACAATCAATGTATCATCATTTATATACTGACCATGGAAAAATTCTCCGGTGATGTTGCCTTGAACCTTTGTGGATAGTGCCATAGAAGAGGGTAGGGCTGCATGTCTACTCCTTCTAACAGCCAGTTCCAGGTATATTGAGCACCATTCTAGGTAAAGGTGGACCCAAAGCAAGTGTTTGGAAGGTTGCTTGGTATCATACAAGGTAGTTCTAGGGGGTTTTTTTCACTTTTAAAAAAATTATTTCTCTATATGTTTGCAAATTCTAGTTTGGGAAACATTTCCTAGCTTGCTGCAGAAAATCTGTTGCTCCTTCCACAGGTACAGTTTTCATCTGCTGAAAATAAATGCAGTGATAGTCATCACAAGTTTCTTTTAAACTGGTTTAGCCTCTGGATTTGATGTGACTGTGAAGCACAAAATAATAAGATCCAGAGGATTTTTTACAAAGAATTCCAAAAAGTCATGAGGCAAATTCCTGTGAATGTCCAAGAACTTAGTACTTTGTGGTGTAAGGCCTGTTTACGATAGATTTTTCTAAATACTGGACAGGTTTTTAAAATGTAGAGCAGTGTCTTTAAAATATATAGTTTACATGTCAAATGCAGGAGTAATTCAATCATGTTTTGTGAAAAAGATCATTTTGAAAGTAAGCATTTACATTTTAAGTCAGGTCTCATCACACAACATCACTGGCTGCATAACAAATGCATTTGGTTTACTCTGTGCACATTTCAGTCACTTGTGAAGTGTCCACATGCTATAAACATCTATAAATGGCATCCTTAACAGTACTTGTAAAAGGAAGCCCTCTTGACTGGGTTAGTTAAATGCAGATGTTAATTCTGCCCTACTTTCCTCGTAGATTGCATCCTGTAAAACTCCCATTGGATCTCCTCTTGCTTCCAAATTTTTCACAGGAAATGGTATCCATTTCTTGATGTGAGTGAAGTATCCATAAAGCTCATTTCCCTCTGAGTCTAAGAGTTTTAATCATGGTAAAATCAAACTTTGTTTTTAGGGTAGCAGTCGTTCTTTCATCAGTTAAAAATTAAACTCATTATAGAAGTTAATCTTTCCATGAAATAGAAGTTCTTTTTTATTAAACACCCACCAATTTAACTGGTAAAAATCTGATTTTAATTATAAAACTGTCTTTGTGTGTCTTTTGCTTAACCATAGAAAAATTTTGCTTGTATATTTTCTGTTTGTGAAGAAATCTAACATTCAGAGGATAACGTAAAGTGAAACATTTTTAAACTCTGATATTTCTAGGAAAGCAAATCCAAGCAATATTGGTAGGGTTACTGTTTTTATAACTAACACAAAAATATTACACTCTAAACTTTCTGTTTCTGGAAAAAGTGCAAATAGAGTGTTTGGACTTAGAGTTTACAACCGCTTTTTTTGTTCCCTGTTATTTGGAGGAGAAGAACCTGTATGAAGAGTAAAGGAATTAATGGTGATGGTAGTAGCAGAAGTAAGATGTGAATAAAAAGTGAGATGTGTGTGCAGTGTTTATTAGAGCCGTTGCTGTTGTTGGACAAACAAGACAGCTCTAGAGTCACACAAGTCCTTCTTAAATTTAGAAACAAGTTTTGGATAAGCTTTGGGGGAGGGGCTTGGAGAATCCTATGCAAAAAGCTTTTAGATAAGCCTGTCTATTTCTATGTTTTATATCCCTATCTTTCAATCTACTGATTCTTCCCTCACCTCCATCTACCCATACCTGTCTTTATTTTTTTCTCTTCAACACCAGAAATGCCTTTCTCATTCCATCCTGGATGCCAGGCATCTTGCAACTGGATCCCAAATTCAGTAGTTACTTCCCCATCTATTCCCTCCTCTCTCCCTCCCCAAATGTTACAAATGGTTATTGAGACATCTCTTCTTCACCTCCGAGCTGTTGCTGCTTGTCTTAGCCAGCATGTTTGCAATCTGATTTACAATATTCTTCTCCACCGTTCTCACAAAGGCCAACTTTTTTTTTTTTTTATACTAAGCAGAAGCGTGGGCCTTTTCTCCCCAGACTGTAGGCAAGACTTGTGATTCTGAAGCTTGTGGCTGCAGTGAGCTGACAACTCCTCTGCACCAAGATTTCCCCCTCTCTCTCCTTCCTCTTTCCCATTCCTGTTGCTTCTACTCCTATCCCTTGGGCACTGCCATTCTATCTATGTCACTGTCTCCATTGCCAGTCTTATATCCTGGCACAGCTCCTGCAGCTCACGATTCTTATCCATCCTGCATCCATTCCTATTGCTTTCCTGTGGTGTTCTATGAAATGATTAAATTTCTAATAAATTATTTAATTTATAGTGCACACTGAAGTCTGGCATGTGTAATGGCAGCCTGCAAGTGATTAACACTGAAACATAAAGTCTTATTTGGTTTTAGGAGGTGATACAGAATCAAAGTGAGAATGATGAAAATAATTCTTAAAGTGGACATGGAGAATTCCTCTTAAAGGTTTTGTCTAAATATAACCATAGTACTTTCACAAGATGCACTTGAACTGGAAATACTTACAGTTCCTCTGTGAACGCATTCCAGCTGTTTTTCTGGGCTCATTAACACACTGAAACCTTAAAAAATAGCCTTGGTACAAAAGGGAAGACTTGCCTTTTTCCTCAAGTAGTGAAGGATAGGAAGTTAAAAGGAAAACATCTCAACCTTCTTTTAAATGGAAAACAAAGCTTATATCATGTTTCTGGCTTGCCATGTATTTGTGCCAACTCTTATGATTCAAATAATTGCAAACACTGTACTGAGTCTGGTTTCCTCAACCCACAGCTTCCTCACAGGAAACCCTCGTCAAAAAACCCAGTCTTCTTTCTTTTAGCACAAGAGGTTGTAGCTCATTTCAAGTACACAGATTGAAAAACCTGAAGAGTCTTTTTAGCCATAACTGAACAAGCCACAATGAAAATAGAGTATGAAGAAACAAAGTCAATGTTACTGTTCAGTTAATGTTTCTGGTTAGATTACAGATTTTGTTTGGACTTTACTATTAGTATACAAACTGTATTGAATTGGTAAGAATTGTGGGGAAGGTGAAAGAAACAGGATGTGAAATTGTCATCTTAAAAGTTTCAGCAGACAGGAGTTCTGCTTACTGTGAATCTTCATTTCAGTATGCTGCTGTAAAAATAACAGTATTGATCTGGGTCTGTATACATTGCAAGTATATATTTCAAATACATTTTAATTTAAAGAAGGCATTTATAAATGAAGATCCAAGTTCCATTAGCTTGTGTAAAATAAATTATCATTTACCTTTTTACCTTAATCAGAGTGAAGATTATTTACCAGTCCAACAGTTGAGGTTTTGGGACCAATGCCTATGCCAATTACTATCTAATGTCTGCCAGATCACAATTTTTGGGTTCTTAGTACTTCCTCATTTCTTGTGCTAAAACTTTACCCTGTTTCATCTGGTGCAGATTGCCTTAATCTTTTGGCCCCTGAACTTTTCTGCTACACTTTCTTTTTTTCCTCTGAGTACTCACCACGCCTAGATTACTCTTTCTTCCATTCCTCCCTGCCCCAATCCACCAGAGGCCACCAGAGATGCAGTGAGAGGATGCAGAACCAAACAATGTTTCCTGATGTTTCCTGACTGTTTGTTGCAGAGTGAAGCCTTTCATCTATCATCTTACACACTTTATTGCTTATAAAGTATTTTATTGATTTGGGATGAGCAGAAAAAGCACTCAGCCCTTGAAGTCGTGCCCATAGAATTGCCCAGAAAACACTTCTCCCTTTCTCTGCGCTAGACTGGGCAGGGTACTGAGCTGTAGAAGGCATGTAGAGGTTTGACTGCTTGTGATGTGGTCACTGTTTCGAGGTGGCCCACTTCAGACCAAGAGGTTTCATGGATGTCAGTCAGAAAGATTCTTGTCATGAACTGCTGAAGCTATTGCTGGATGTAAGTGCAGAAAACCTCAAGAAGGAACAAGAGTCTGACATGGAAGAGGGAGAGGGTGAGGTGCTGACATACTGGCTTTGAGCTTTGGAGGATGTTATGAAAATTTGCAACAGACCCTTGTGAACCGAGGAGGACTAGGATGCAAAATGCAGAATTACAAGAGTAAATATTTGTGAGCTTAAGGTATCCTAGCCAAATTGGGCCGTCCCAAATGTGCTTTTACACAGGATTCTTGTAGCTTTCAAATGTTGAATATAACACAATCTGACTTGTCACTGACACCCACAGTACTTAATACTAACCATGGTAAAACTTTGGAAAGCATGTATAATTCTTGCTGCTTTTCAACAAATCCAGACATTCTTGGAATCAGATTCACTTTATTTAATTATCTAGGATGCCAGCCAATACTGGCAGGGTTTCTAAGAGGTGTTAGAAGGGTTAGGATGCTGACATTATGTTGGTTGCCCAGGCATATACTGTGCTTTTTCCTCCTATCCCAGTGCCCCCAAAACTTGTAATGTCTTGGCAGAAGTACCATGCTTCTATCGCCCAAATGTTTTTCTAACAACTCTTGTTTGAAGAACAAGTAGTTCTGTGTAGCTTAGGTTTCTGCTTACAAACTTCAGGAGACAGAGCAATGTATTTCAGTTCTCATTTGTAAGAAGAACTGCAGCTGGGCAGAATGATTTATTTTATTTGTAGTTCTATGACTTTGTAGCACCAGGAGTATAATCCAGTGGCTAGGATTGGCCATGTCACAGAACCGTAGGCTGCTGAATCTGGGGGATATTTTTGGAGCCCTTTCAGTCCCCTGCTTCAGAAGGGTCAGCAACTGCAGGTTTCCCAGGACTGTGGTCAGCTGGGTTTTACTTACAGTAATTTCACGAACACAAGGCGCACCGGACTATAAGGCGCACCCCCCTGGAGTTGGCAAAATTCGCAACTTTGTAGATCATATAAGGCGCACCGGACTATAAGGCACACTTTTTTTTTGCAGCGAGGCTCCGCCCCCAGCTCCCCCCATGCGATTGCTGACTGAGGCCCCGCCTCAACCCGGCAGCCATTGGCCCCCGGGCCCGCCTGTACCTGGCAGGGGCGGTGCCGTGAGCCACCGGGCCCGCCTGGATGCGGGAGGGGCAGTGCCATGGGCCCCCAGGCCCGCCTTCACCCGGTAGCCATGGGCCCCCGGGCCTGCCTGTACCTGGCAGGGGCGGCGCCGTGGGCCCCCGGGCCCGCCTCCACCTGGCTGCCGTGGCACTTCCGGCTCCCCGCGCGGCTCGCAGCTCTCACTTCCGGGTAGGCAAATTTCTGAACTTTGTCCATCAGATAAGGCGCACCGGACCATAAGGCGCACTTCCGGGTTCAGGGGAAAATTTTAGTCAAAAGGGTGCGCCTTATAGTCGTGAAATTACTGTATTTTGAACATGTGGAGGTGGCACTCTGCAGGAAACAGCTTTCCCCAAAGCATGTGTTACAAACCACTTTAACACCAAAGGAGAAGGCCAAAGGAAACTAAGCCTCTGGGAATAAAATGGATAGACCCAGAAAGGGTTGAAATATACCAAAAAGAATGTGATTAAAACCAAATGAGGTTAGATGTTGGTGCCAAAAAAAAGGACATATTTTATTTAATAGTGGAAGAGGCAAAGAGGGAGGAGGGGAGGGAAAGAAAGAGAAAGAAAGAAGTAGAAAAGTAGGTGAATAGGTGGGGGGACATGGGGGGACAGGGAGAGAGTGGGCTTTGGCAAAGTATATCACACTTCTGGGGTCCCACTGATGTCTCATTGCTCCCCTCCACCTGGTCTTCTTGGTGGTCAGGGTCCCCTGCCACCACACCACGCAGAAAAGTATATGATCCTGTGGATTAATATATGTTTGGGCCAGCTGGGAGTGCCCAGGTGCCTCGGAGACACTGTGGATCTGTTCCATCATGCTACAGTGCTCTGGTGCAGGGTCTGGGACCCCTTGGGGAGGGCTTTGATGGGCCATGGCACCCCCTCTGCTGTGGTTAAGATTTTCCCTGGGTGAAGAGACTCTCAGCTGGGTTGCTCTGCACAGTGGAGGATGGGTGTTCACTGCCTCTGGCCAGAGGCTTTATCATCCCACATACCCCAAATCTCTGTTCCCGCCCCACCCTTTGGTGTGAGGGTCAGTTTGAGCCTGTCAGCTGATAGCCCTGGGCTGTGACCTCCTCCCAGAAGATATTAAGCTTGATCCCTCTGTGAATGTATTTCTTCTCTCCCCAAACTTGAATTTATCTTTTTTTCCATCAGTCAGAAGGCCTGTTCAGGGTGTGGTGGTCTTCTCTGCAGCTTTGTAATAGAGTTTGCTATAATAGGCAGAGGTCCTTCATGAAGATGTTTAAGCCATAAGTTATAATATTCAGTCTCCGCAGCACAGAGTTATACTTCAGCTCTTTCCAAGCTGTCATCAGTGATAGTGTCTTGGAAGCTCTTTTAATCTTCAGGAGAAGATCTGGGATCTGTGGCTTTTCTGTTTAATGTTTTGTCACTGAGTGCTATCACCAAACATCCCAGCTGCAGTTTGGAGGGAAAGTGGTCATTCCATTATCGGCATGAAGAACTACAAACTGTAAGAGCTAAACCAAACTGAAGGAGACAACTCATCCCTAGTTGGGTTGTGATTAACATGTCTTATATTTGCTTTTATTCTCACTACTGGATTGAAGGGACTCACAGGAGTTCTTAGTTTTGCACAGTTCTCTTTTACCCTTTCTTATAAGCAGCTCAGCATTTGGCGGGACTGTTGCCATCATGTTAATTTTCTAGCTTTGCAACTGACTCAGTTCTTTCTGCTGATTTAGAGCTATTCATTCTGTCCTCTTATTCCTGTGTCAAATCCTCCCCTGGAAAACTCTGCTTGTAGTGCATAAGAGCTCTAAAAGCTCCATTGTATTTTCCTACTTTGTATAGCCTAAAGTGGCAACAAAAGTTGCCTAGTCCATGGGAAACTTTTAAGCAAGCAAAATTCCCCTGACTCTGCTTCAAAATATGAGGGTTTTTAAATTTCCAAATGCCTTATTTTACCATGTTTTGTTAAAATACCCTCACATTACTAGTTATTTAAATAAATAATTTTGAGTCAAAATACGGCCTTGTAGGCTTTAAAAAAATATTAAATTTCCATTTTTGAACAGAAGAAACAGTAATTACAATATTAAACAAGTATGAAAACCCTTTACTAGCAGTAAATCAGGAAAAGATTAGGCCACATAATGCTTAACTTTTGATGTAGTGTGTTTTCAAGATAGGCAATAAAGGCAAGTTAGGCAATTAAAGTAACTTTTCAGAGAAGCAGCTCTTGGATCACTGTACAAAAAATAAATATGATCATTATTAGGCTTGCCTTACACATCTCTTTGAAGAAAAAATAAATATTTTTATTAGTTACAGCAGAGATCCAGCTGACTTTATTCCCATTGGTTACATTAGTGAATGCTCCAGATGTGAGAAAAAGCAGTCACTCCCCCAGATGAAAAAAAATTATACTTGCTTATTTTTTAGCTGATTTACAGCTGTTATTAATCTTTGGAGCATATCTATTTTAGGTAGGAAGGGGCTTCATTTGCTAAACATAATTTTATGCAAAGTTTTTTGTTTTCTCTTGCTCTGCAGAGAAACCAAACTTGAAAAGCAGTTATCGATAGGTGGGTACAGGGTTTGAAAAAAGTAGTGGGATTTAATTTCATGAGACTTTGGGCAAGGCTGATTATAAACTGCTGCTTAGCAGTGGGAAAATCAGCATTCCTGACACAGAGATCTTGCCTGTAAACATCTGCACTGGCTGAGTGGAAAGAGTACAGTTTTAAGCACTTCCAATAGCTGCCTACTTTGTGTGTACTTTTCATGTTCCAGGTTCTCCATTTAAAGCCTTTAGGGATACAGTCCTTTTAGTAAGGTATGGAGAACCGAGTCACCCTTCTCCCAGATTTTCTATAATTAAATTGCCCCTCTTGTTTTGGCCTGCATAGGACATTCAAGAAAATAATTGTCTGAATGTGAGCTGAGCAGTAGAAGTCTTCTATTGTAGGTAGCTAATGCTGGGAGGGTGAAACCTGGATTGAAAGCAAGTGCTGGTAAGCTTAAAATACAATTGGAAGGGATGTAGTGTCTATGTTCTCTTATTTGAAGTGTTTCATGAACAAGTTCCAATGTGTTGGCCTTTTTGTGTTTTCTACAGGTTCTGTTATGGTTAAGTGTTGACTATTTCTGCTCCTTGTGTTTTCAATCCCCTGAGAAGAAGGAGCACAAGCACAGGAGTATAAAATCTAGCTATCTCGTTTCTGTTGTGGAAGTTGGAGAAGCTGCTTTTTTCCTGGTTGCCTGAGTGCTACCTTTGTGGCTACCAGTATCCTTGTCCTGCAAGAGGGCTGCCAGACCTCGTGTAGACTCTGCAGACATGAAAGGCCTCTTTGAGCTCAAGATTTTTGCACAAGTCACAAAAATAAGGGGCTAAGAAGCAGAGCAGACACAAGTTGGGCAGTTACAGACCATATGAAATTTAACAAGAGCAAGTGCCAGCCAGGTTCCATGCCTGGGATGGGATAACCCTGGTTCTCTGTACAAACTGGAGGACAGGAAGCTGGAAAGCAACCTGCAGAAACAGACCTGGGGGGTTGTGTAGATGGCAAGTTGAACTTGAGTCAACAGTCTGGCAGCCAAAGGCACCACTTGTGCCCTGGCATGCATCGAGAACAGCGCTGGTGGCTGCTGGAGGGCAGTGATTGTCCCACTCTGTTCTGCTCAAGTCCTTGTGTGCCATTTTAGGTGCCTCAGAGCAATAAGAAGATCAAACTACTGGAGTGTGTCTGGAGGAGAGGCACGTGCTGTTCTCCTGTTCTCCTCTATCTGATTATCTCCAAAAGGACATAAGGGAATGGAATGAAGCTGCCTCAGGGGAAGTTTAGATTGGACATTAGGAGAGGGTTCTTATCTGACAGGGTGGTTGGTCACTGGAACAGACAGGAAGGAATTGGGTGTGGAGCCAAACCTGACAGTTCAAGGAATGTCTGAATGAGGCTCTTATTCATATGGTTCATTTATAGTTAGTGAGTAGCAGGTTGTTGGACTTGCAGATCCTTACGGGTGCCTTCCAGCTGGAGATATTCTGTGGTTTTAAGTCAGCCACTGATGGAGTAGCAGATAATGTCCAGGTGTGGGATGGAGACAAGATGACCACTGTCACCTGCTTCCTAGGCTTACAGCTGGAAGACCTGTTGCAACATGCAGGCTCTGTGGGTACTCTGTGTGTGCAAGGCCCTAGGGAGAGAAGGAGGAAAGGAAGCAGAAGAGCACTGGCATTTTTAGGAAAACTAACTTGAAGCAGCCTATTGCTCAATTCAGAAACTTACTTTTGTAGTGATTCATCACAAGTCTTCTTTCTTGGTGTGTCACTGCATATGTGATTAATGGAGGACCTTTCCAAAGCTCCTGTTGCCTTCTGCAGTGGAATGTGAATATGACTAATCTAATACTGTAGCAGGAAGTTATCTGAGAGCAGTGACAGGTCTTTGCAAAGGTCTTTGCACACTTATTTGCTTACTTGGCTCTCTTGAATACTTTCTAGTTCTTTAGCTATTCAAAGCCTATGTTTGCTCTTTTTGTTTACCCCTACTGTTTTCCCCCCAACTAACACAAACTCTGTTGGTTACTAGAGACAGCCTGCTGAAGATCTGTCTCTTGACCTCCAAGTATTTGAGCTACAGACATGAAAGGAAAATAGTATTCCTTTATGAAATATTCTTGAATCTGCTCATGCCCCTAAGAGCTAGAAATACCTGCTGTATTGTGCTTTATATACAATGCAATATCTGCTTTATTTGTAAGCATCTTTGTTTAGATTAAGAAAATGTTCAAAATGCTTTGTTGCTCTGGGTGTTCCTTAAATCTGTAGGGAGTGCACCATGTTCTTGCTGACTTTCCCTTCTTAGACCCTAATAGTACCTTTGTTCTAGTTCTGTAGCTTTTGTTTTCTAATTACTTTTTTACTGGAACCAGCTGAATCATATTGAGCTATTCTCCTTTTAGACTAAGTCACTGAAGTTCTACTTTAGTTGGACCCACCCATAGCAAAAATTGAGTGAGTACATTTATAAAAGCAACTGCTTTAAAGACATAGGAAGGTTTATCATGAACAGTGGAGAAACACCTTTCTTTGCTGGGAAAGCTGACTTCCAGCACCTTAGAGTGCAGATTATTGTAATGAGTTCTATAAGCTAAGTTTTTACATTTTTTTGCTACTTTATGTCAAAAAAGTAATGTATATGAGGAGCCTAATATCTTGCTGCATACTTGGAAAGCAGAATTTTGGTTCCAGAATAATAATTCCAGTCTACAAATGACGATTTTTTTTAAATCTCTAATTGTTTATTGACTCTCTAATTTGTTTATTTCTCTGTCAAATAATTTTTTACATAAGCTTGGCAGTCAGCAATCTCATCCTAAATTATTTCTCTGTGAAGCTCGTGCAAAATCCCTTAAAATAGCAATATCACTGAAAACACACCCTTTTACAAAGGTTTCCTCCTCTGGAGGGAAACTGCTGCAGCTGAAGCCATTCTGAGTTCCTGGACTAAATTTCATGCTGGTAGTGGGAAACTTTTCATAGCCTCTTTTCTGCTCCAAGTTAAATTTCAACTGCACCAAAGCATAAAGTTGAATGTATGTGCTTGTTTTCCCATCTGCCTGAAAAGAAACAGCGCTCTTGGAATGTACACGTCAGTGTAACATTCATTGTGTTATTGACATACATTTGACTTTGAGACAGATGGTGTCACCAGTTCGTGATGGTCCCTCCTCTGGGTGCTACTCTGGTAGAGTGTTTTGAGGAGTGTGCATTTTCAATAGATTCCTCTGCCTGCCCTCTTGGAGTAATTCCACCAAATGCTGATCAGGTCCTGTCTTAGCTATACGTCCCAGAGGACTATAGCCTGAGAGATGTATGTACTTGAGAACACAAGCAAACCAGAATTCAGGTTTGAGGAACAACTATGCAAATGCCTGTTAAAATTTCTTTTTAAGTGCTTTGGCCTTTTTTTGCCTGTCAATATGGAGGTTTTTTGGTGTAGTCTAACCAAAGGAATAACTTCAGAAGTAACTGGTATTTGTCTTAGAACCTGCTAATTTTACAGAGGTTTATAAAATTGCAAGTTGATGCAGACTTCAGATAAATGGCCTGCAAATATTTTGCATTGTGTGAAGTACCTTCACGTGGTCTAGCAGAGCTTGTGGTTTCCACCTGAAATAAGGAAAATACCTTCTTGCTTTCTATTCAAGATCTGTACCTACTTATTTTATCCAGGAGATTTTAAATGTGCTTTGCTCATGCACCACAATAAAGCTGTCAACCACCTCTGTTTCCATGAAAGAGCTTGTCACAGACCAGGCAGCTCTGTCTCCTTGCTTGGCTGTGAGCAAGGTAGTTTTAGTTCAAATGCTACAGTATGGGGATCACTTCTTAGACTTCAGATTTCAGTTTCTGCTGTAGCAGTTCAGTTGGCCAGAGTGCACAGTCTTTTTAATTCCATTCAAGTTGTTTCCCTATTAAAAAAAAAAAAAAAAAAAGAAAAAAAAAAGAGAAATAAAAAAGGGTGTCTTACTCTCCTGCTCTCTTTTCTTTTCTGGAAATAAAGGGCATTATTAGTGCAGTTATCTGAGAATGAAAAGGCATTTCAATTTTGACCTCAGTTATGGCAAAAGATGTCACCAGGTATGTATTTCTGGTATTAAACTCATGACTTGTCTTAACTTGGTCTGTCACATAAGTGAAAGGTGCATTCTGCTTGAGGTTTAATTTTGATGTTTGTTTGTACAGTAATTTCACGATTATAAGCCGCACTGAGTATAAGCCGCACTTCTGGGTTTCAGCAACTTTTTGTTCTTTGTCCATACATAAGCCGCACCTGATTATAAACCGCATGTTACAATACAGAGTGTGATAAAAGATATCTGTTCTATCCCCATCTGTTGAGGGTGGGGGCAGTGATCCTTATCTCAATGGCAGATAATCAGCTAATGGGCCATCCATTGAAACCAGGCAGGGCATTGTTCTTTATCTTTTCACAACCCATCCTTCCTCCAGTGAGTCATTGTCTGCTAATGGCCCATTGAGTCCCACTGTGTGACTGATAAAATTACTTCATCCCATTGAAAGTTGCTCCAGCCAGGGGGAAGAGCCCAACATTTCTTACCAAGATAAAAACAGAGGCCTTGGGACACTAAGGGAGCCCTTCTCCACTGGACTCCAGAGGAAAACCGGATTTCTCCACATCACCACTGGACCTCCAGAGGGAAACTGCACCTTGTACAGGAGCGCTGCTCCAACTGAGCCACATCTGTCACTGCAGGAGGATGCAGCCACCATGGAATGGGACTGCTGCCAACACCCTGCCTGACGGAGTGTCAGGCTGTACTCTGACTTTGTCAGGGTTTGGAGTTTGTCTCTTTGTACTACTGTATTTCTATTTTGATTTCCCTAGAAAAGAACTGTTATTCCTAATTTCCATATTTTTGCCTGAAAGCCCCTTGATTTCAAAATTATAATAATTTGGAGAGAGGGGGTTTACATTCTCCATTTCAAAGAGAAGTTCCTGCCTTTCTCAGTAGACACCTGTCCTCCAAACTAAAACAGCAACTTTTCGTTATTTGTCCATATACAAGCCGCACCTGATTATAAGCCGCACTTTGGGTTCGGACCAAAATTTTAGTCAAAATGGTGCGGCTTATAATCGTGAAATTACTGTATTCCTCTCTTCAGACTTTGCAGTAGCTGAAGCCTCTTTGGTGGTTACATTCTTAGAGGAAAAGCCAGACACATAAATGCTTTATGCAGATATTTTATGAATTAAGGTAGTTTCTATCTGGAAATAACATTTGCTCTGGCTGGCTTGATACTCAGTAGGTAGAAAAAGTCTTCCTGCTTCTATGGGGCTGAAACAGTATATTTGGATGTCTTTATTTGAATAGCTGATACCAACTTACAGGCCTTTTTTTTATTCCATGCTTCAGTGAAAGTAGGGATGATGAAAAATTAGAAACACCCCAAGCAGCTGTTTTAGCTATCCACTTATCTCTGCTGCTGAGATCACACCAGTACATTCGTGCTGTGAAACCAGTTTGTGTCCTGTATGTCTTGAGTTGGTGTGTTTGCAGTTGGCTGGGTAAGCAGCCGTAGTTCTAGCAATTGATTTAATGCAGCAAGAGACAGTATTCTTTTCCTAAGAACTGAAAATAGAATCTAATCCCCCTGGAGTGGAGACCCTATAGTGGTGCCAGCTGCATTGAGCTGTGTTTTAGGAAGTTGAAAAGACTGTTCAAGATCATACATGCTAATATCTTAACCACCTCCATACTGCTAGTCTGAGTTAGGGGGAAAGGTACAGTAATTTCACGAATACAAGCCGCAGCAATTTGACAAAAATTTTGGTGGAAACTCGGAAGTGCGGCTAATAGTCGGGTGCGGCTAATATATTAATAATTTTCTGACATTTACAACCCCAGACGTGCCAGCCAGAGTGCCGAGCCAAGCACCGGCCAGTAAAAGCCGGCATTTCGCAATTGTTACAGTGTTACCGTGTTGCCCTGGCTCCCTGCAGGCAGCACGGGGGGCGGGGAGAGAGGCGGGAGAGCTCTCTTTCCTCCTCTGCTGCAGCCCAGGGGAGGAGGGGGGGGGGGCACCGCCATTGCCGCGGCCCGGGGAGGAGAGGTGGGGGGGGGGGCGGGGGGCGCCGCCATTGCCGCAGCCCGGGGAGCCGACGGGGGGGGGGGCGCCGCCATTGCCGCGGCCCGGGGAGCCGACGGGGGGGGGGGCGCCGCCATTGCCGCGGCCCGGGGAGCCGACGGGGGGGGGGGTGCCGCCATTGCCGCGGCCCCGGGAGCCGACGGGGGGGGGGGCGCCGCCATTGCCGCGGCTCGGGGAGGACACGGGGGGGCCGCGCCGCCATTGCCGCGGCTCGGGGGGGCCGCGCTGCCATTGCCGCGGCCCGGGGAGCCGACGGGGGCGGGGCGCCGCCATTGCCGCGGCTCCGGGAGCCGGCGGGAGCCCCGCACCGCCATTGCCGCGGCTCGGGGGGGGGGCGGGAAGTGCGCGCCGCCATTTCCGCGGCTCGGGGAGGAGGCGGGGTGCTTTGTCCGCGCCCGCCGCCGGCGCCACGGGCGCGGGAAAGCTCTGTCCCCGCCCACCGCCGCTGCCGTAGGAGCGGGGGAAGCTCCGTCCCTGCCTGCCACCGCGGGGCAGCGCCGACCCGGGGTGACCGAGCCCAGGGGCAGCGGTGGCCGGCCCCGAGCGGCAGCACCGGGCTGGGCCACCTGGCCCCATCAGCGGCCCCTAGCGGGCCGAGCCTGCACAGCCTTAGCTCAGCCAGTAAACCCTGCCCTCCCGCGGTTCTGTTACTAATTGCGCGCGGGTCCTCGCTGCGAACGACAGAGCGGCTTATATTCGTGTGCGGCTTATCTATGGACAAAAACCGAAATATTTGCCAACACCCAGAGATGCGGCTTATATTCAGTGCGGCTTGTATTCGTGAATTTACTGTAAGTCTTATGAACCCCTGAAAACTAATTTTTACTGGCAAGATATTAACTCCATTACATAAGAACTTTGATATTGGCCTTTGTGCTTCAAGGCTCTTCTTCAGACTGGAATCTTTTATGTTCTTGTGCATTGGAAGCTGTCCCCCAGCTTATTTTGTGGTTCAGTGGAAAGAAGAGCGGAGTGGGAAAGAATATACTGTGGATGGCACTAAAAAAGCATGCAATAGTAGTGTAAAGAGTAAAGTACAAGGATAAAGTGCATTATTGGCTGCAGGAATGTATGTTCCAACTCTTCAGGTCATTTCTATAGAGCAAATTTTTGGTGTGGTTCCTTTTCTTATTTTTCTGAAAAGACACATGGATAGTGACTTGGAGAAATAGAGAAGAATGTCTGTCTTCAACCCTGACTCAAAATATTCTTCTAGATTGACTCAGGAAGCAGAATACATACCTCAAGATCGATCATAGACACGTTTATGACTTTAATAAATGTTGGGTTTGAATGAGAAAAAGCAGTGTCCTTACTGTTACTTTTATCTTCTGCAGGCCAAGATGATTTCTCCTTAGGAGATGCACTTTTGGAAGGTAGGCAGAAAAATTGTAGCTACTTTTGACTTTTTTCTTTCTAAGTATTACTGCATGACCAAGCATGACAACTTTGCCACATGTGGTTTATTTAAACCTCAGTGGAACAATTCAGCCATGTGTTTGTCAAGATGTGGACCACATAAAACTCAAATTTCTCTTCTGAATATTTAAAGATTTCTCTTTGAGGAAAATTGTCTTGCTGTATAGATTTTATTTTGTGTATTTTGTTGCATAGATGTGTATTTATCATTTATTCTTTGTCCTTCATGTAGCTTCTGAACAGTGTGTTAAATAGTATTTTTTTTCCCCTAACCATACCTGACAGAAACTACAAAGAAGCCTCCTGTAACTCAGAAGACACCATCAGATCTAGGTGAGATCTAATTGGCTTGTAATGCCTTTTACTGTAAAATTAAGTGTAGTGTGCATACCAATTTGAGATCTTGAATTTTTCAATTTAGTGGCACACAGGGTTGTAATATTTCCATAAAACAAAGCCGTTCCCTAACAGCAAAAGGATTTCTTCATTTTGGAATCTGTCTCAGAAATGTATTTTGTGATTTCACAAGCCTAAAGAGCCTGAGACAATCCCTTCCGTTGGCTTTTAGTCTACGTGTTTGGAGCTTGCTCACCTTGAGCTGGCCCTTGACAGGTCCCATCATCTTCAAAAGTAGCAAATCACTTGGCAGGTAATGCCTGGTAACTTTGTGAGCCTTTTCTATGAGTCATTGATGAGTGATCATGTCTTTCATTTGTGGAGAAAACATTGGGGGGTCCATTTTGTTTCAAAAATAGTCTAAGACTACTTCAGTTTTTGCATTACATTTAAAACTTCCTTTCTTTCTTTGTAGATGATCTTGACTTGACCCATGCTCTTGGTCCTGGTAAGTATCATATTTTCCTGGATACTGCTCAAATGTACCTGTTGCAATGTCTATTCATCCTTTATGACCTAAGTATAATAAGGCACTGAGTTGATTAAGGTAGCAGACTGTCGATAAAAATAATTGCAGTCTAGTTGTTTGGTAATCTTAAGGTTCTGGATCACCAAAAATTTCAATAATTTCTTAGCCAGTTTCTACTTGTTTCATTGATGTTTTTTCACTAGGTGGCACTAACTCCATAAACTATTACTTATGGAATAGTTAATCCCGAAGTAATCTCTCCCATTTCAGGAAGTATTTTTAGTAGCACAATGAAACATTAATCTGTTATAAATAATTTGAAGGAAAGTACCCTTTCTAATGTGAGGGTTGTTACAAAACTGTACACAGATGATTCCTAAGATCTCTTCCTATTTTGTAGCAAGCCAAATGAAATGTCATTGAGAGGACCGTATATCTAGTTCTATTTTGTGTACTTTGTCTATTTTTCAAGTGAGGTACCAAGCCTTATATTTGGTTAAAACCTGGTAATTTTAAAAGGGGAAACAGCTAAGTAGTCTGTACCTGGTAGAAAAATTTAAAGAAGCTCAGCCTTTGAAATCAGATGCGCAAACTAAAATGGTGCGTAAGACTTAATGAGTTTTACTGTGTATGCTCCATCCTGGCAAGGATCTGACATGCTGGTTAATGTAGCAGGAAAACTCTTTGTGGCATTAAAACACAGTGTTGAGCTAAAATAACCAAAGAAATACAGTATTAGCTAATTAAAGGAAAATTACGTGGAGAAGTTTCAATACAGTATTTTAGGTCAGATCATCTTTCAACGTCACTACATGCTCTGCTTTTGTTTTCTTCACACTAGTAATTTTGCTCAATTTATTCTAACTCTTATTTGTGTATAGATGATCCCAAGCCACTTCCTCCTGCAAATCCTAGAGACACTGGTAAGACTGATCTAACAGGAATTTCTGAACAGTAAAAGAGTATTTGTTAATCTCTCCTAGTCCCTTTGAACATCACTGTACTGTAGTCTGGTTTTGTTATCTTGACATTTTTTTTCTTTTTTTTTCCCTTAAATCTCTCTTCTGTGATTAGATAACCCCAAGCAAGATCAACCTAAAGGCTCTGGTAAGACTTCTAGCTCAAACTCCTGGTTTTACTCTCTCAGTTACACTTCTAATAATTGATCCTTGTTAATTACCTGCTATGTATGTCAGGTGTGGTACACATCAAACGCTGAAGATTGAGAAAAAGTTGTCATGCAAATAAGCTTTGCTCCATTCTTGAAATTCCATAGCAAACCCGTTGAGTCACTTTCACTTAAAAGCAGGATGAAGTGGGGAAGAGGCAGGATGGGGGACTCTGTGTGTGTGTGTCTGTGTGCTTGGAGCAATGCTGCTCTTGGCTGCCTGTGGTGTACTGGATTGAGTTCTTTCTTCTTTACAAACCAAATCCCTTCTAGTCATGTTCAAAAGTAAGTAGCAATTACCTATGATCTTTATTATTAAAGGATCTAATTTAAAGATAAAACTCCAAGTTAAAGGGTTGCTTCCTTTTTTTTTCTTTTTTTTTTAATTTATTTAAAGGCCCCATTAAGAAATACAATTGTTTGTGTTTGAAAGATAGATATAAAATACACATCCTTCTTTGCCTGTTCTGGTTCAGAATTCCTCTCTGTCTTTGTCTAACCCAGAAAAAAACATATTGCTATTATTCACAAACATGGTGGTAAAGAGCCCTAGAATGCAAGCCTCAGTTCTTGTTCTTTCACCTGTCTGATTTGCAGCAGATACTTCAATTTGAGTCTTGCATGCCTCAGTACAGCACTTTTGGCACCCAGCTAAAACATCCTCCAATGCAATACTTTTAGTTTTCTGCCTGAAACTTGTTTGCTTTGTGTAAACTAAATATTCATTTGGCAGCAGAGGGAAGGAGGAGGAGGTGCCTTGAGGGAGGCAGGAAGGCTCCATGAGGTAGGGTTCAGTGGAAATGGAGAGGGACTATTTCAATGTCCTGCAGTAAATCAGAGAAGAGAATTACATTTGGGCTGTTTGTGACTTAAAGACCCAACTCTGAAGAATCATTCTTAGTTGCAGCCTTGAAAGTAGATGGTCCTTTTCTGTCCACGTTCTTTCTTTGTTTTTGCAAGACAGTGAGATTTGGGCCATTAGGGTTAAGCAGCTTATAGGGCTCCTTGCTTGCTTAACCTGATTTGTGCAGTACTACCTGCTCTTGGACACTGACTTCTCTCAGTTGATCAGGAAGTCCAAGAAAGGAGTGCTGCTGTCAAACTGTGCAGTGCTGGGCTGAAGGGACTTGACACTGTGAGGGCTTTTGAAAGGTTAAATGTTGTGACTCTGGTGCTGAACCTAAAAACAGAAATTCAGTTGAATGGTCTTGAGGAAATTTCCATGTCATTATATGCCTTGGTGTGTCTTATTCACTGAACTTGAAACATGGTAATGCTATTTGCATTATTTTATAGGCACATTTGATGATTCAGATCTGGTGGATGGCCATTTACCAAAAGGAGGAAGTGATGACCGTGGCAGTAATGGTAAGATAGCAGGTTGTGCTTCGTATTGTTTCTATGGCTGCCTGAGCTTTTGATTAAAGCTTGATCACAAGCTGATAAGACATGCTCTAATTTGTAATGCATTTGGTTCTGGTATCTGAAATTTAAGAGCATACTTTTGAGTTCAAAAGTAATGCGTTCTGTCTCTGCCAAAAAAAAAAAAAACCCAAATATTTAAGGGATAAACTCGTCTAGAACAAAAATTTTGAGTGATTTTTACTGTTACACTAAGAAAGATGGCTTCTAAAACTGAATTGCGAATGCAGTAATTCAAAATTCACCATGAATATAGTTTTTAAGGTCATCCAAATTCTGGTTTTGATCTTCTATGACATACTTTCAGTTTCCTTTAGTTCTTGTAGTTCAGAAGTCTAGGAGTGGGTCAGAGGAGGGTCCACCTTGTGTTTGTAAAGATTTCCTTTTTCCCACAGGATGAAGTGATCTTTATACTGCCAAGTGATCCTTAGTCTTCACTTCTTTACTGTGTTGGTGGCAGTAAGGCAGGTGGAAAGTTGTGGATGCTCCATCCCTAGAAGTGTCCAAGACCAGCCTGGATGGAGCTTTGAGCAGCCTGGTTTAGTGGAAGGTGTCCCTGCCAGTGCCAGAGAGTTTGAAGCTCTGTGATCACTAAGGTCCCTAAGGTCCCTTTACTACCATATGGTTCTATACACTGAGCAGTATGAAACCATTTCATAGCTCACCAAACTTTTTTTTGTTAATTTGCTATGTCTAAATGGTGCATTACTGCAATTTTACTATTTCCAGATCAGAGTTGGTTTAAGTATCTTGATGGGGTTTGGGATGTGCTAATGGTTACTGACTTCTCTGGAGAGTTGTCCTAGGTAGAGATCACTGATGCCACTTTTTTGGGTAGCTTTCCCCTTCCAACGCTCCTTTGGGGCAGTTCTTGAAAATTGAAAGGGGCAAGAAGCATTTGTAGAGACTTGTGTGGTGGTTTCATCTGCACAGGTTCCTGCCTTGGTGGTACAATTTGCACAAATTTGGAGTTAGTATTTGTAGAACCTCTGGCTTGCTTGTGAAGAGAATTGCAAAGGTATTTAGTAGATGAGGCTGGGATTTTAGGAAAAGATAGAGGGTTCCGTGGAAGTACAGCTGAATGTTACTCTGAAATTATATGAAATCTCTGTGGTGGTGCACAGGCTTATTACACCAGATCTCACAAATACTCTGTGCTGATTTTGTAGAAGTGCTGAGCACTCAAGGCTGCAGTTGGCACTGCTCTGAGCCATGCTTTGAAAACAGAAAGTTTCAGTGCCAGTTTAGCATTGTATGGATATAACAGATGGTTTGTAACTTTGAGTAATTAATTGACAAAAGATTTGTCAATTATGAGTGTTCTTTAGACATAAAAAATGTAAACTCTCCGTTCATTTTTGCAGAACGAAAGGGCCCAACTCCAAACAATGGCCAAGAAGAGCCGGGTAAATGCATGAATTTGTGTGTATGATGATGTTTGCACGTATGAAGCTTGTTTTCTTGGGGTTTCTGATTGCTGGTCTTCTGCTAGAATGGTCACTACTGGGAATGGGTTACAATTAAAAAGGTTTTGTGCTATCTAGAATGCTTACTTTAAGCTCTGCTTCCATAGTCCTTTAACATTTTTATGTTACAAGTGATTCCTAAGTATTAAGGTCACAGAGATGCTGCTGGTGCAGTGATTGTGTGCATCAAAGTAGATATGGCTATGAAAGGGTTGCTTTTTTAATTAGTGGAACTTAAAGCAGGCATGCTTAAGTTCCTTAACAATGGGCATTGCTAAGAAGTCAATGGTTACAAAATGAAAGGATTTACTTTTCATTATGCACAGAGTTGATTATTACAATTTTATGTAATTTCAGTTTAATGGTTTTTGGAAGTGTTTAGAGGGCTTGCTTTGACTATACTTTGATGTGGCTTTCAGTTCTAAGAAATGTATACAAACATCTCTGTTTTTTCAGCTTCTCCTGGAGCAATAGCTGGAATTATAAGTGCTGTGGGTGCTGCTGTAATTGGAACAGTATCTAGTTTCATTGCTTACCAAAAGAAGAAACTCTGTTTCAAGCAAAGTGGTAAGAATTCCAAATTAGTTTTGTTTCCTAATGTCTAAAGAGAGGTATTTTTGTATTTATATGTGGACTGTAAATTGATCCTATGCATAAGGTAGTTGTAGTAGCCCAGTGAATGTATGTTCACAGGAAGTAACCTTGCCTACTAGTCATCTAAGACTGAAGAATTCCTTGCCCAAAAATTAGAGTTTCAAAACTAGGACTTAAAACTTTACAATTCTTAAAATAAAAAAGCACTTCTTGCTAAAAGATAAGCAGGAGGGGCTGCAAAAAATACTTTTTAAGGAGAATCAAGTGGAGGTTGGGGATTAGAAACTTTTTAGTGCTGAAAAATATTTTGTAGTTTCTAATTTTGTAAATTTTACCTTTGTGTCTTCACAAGATGCTTGCCTACTTACTAGTTTTATGACAACTTACCCCAGTGTTCATTTGCAAATGATTCCTCTGCAGTCATCTATTTCTTGCTTTCTTTCCACATAAATAAGATATAACTTGGATCAGAGAACTTTGGGTGTACTGTGGGTGATAGGAGGGGCAGAAGTTTGGTTTTGTCTGTTTCAGTTTTACTGACTGTTTAGTGAAGGGATAGAGCAGCCATTCAGCCAGGCACTGCTGTTTTGTCATTTGGGAAGTTTGGAAACTGAATAGCATCTCTAACCATGCATGTTAAAATTAATGTGCAGACAAAACAGGGCAGCTCAACTACTGTCAGTAGCCCATTTTTTTCACTGCTATTTCTTCTCTCAAATTACCTCCATTTATCAAGAACCTCAAATATAAGAGAACTTGAATGCTAAATATCTGTTTGTTTCCCAGCAGATGAAGAGAATGTGAACATGCAAAGCCATAGGGGAGCGCAATCTGAGCCACCTGGTAAGACAAGAGTCTAGATGGAAGATCAGCTCTTTGGTGGGGATCCTATTAAATGCACATTATTGACATCTAACATACTGGAGAAAATGAATTGTGCTGTCATGTTAAAATAAAAAATAATTAACAATTTTGGCAGAATATGAGCTAACAGTGTGCCTAGGTACTCAAGAAGGCCAGTGCCATCCTGGCCTCTATCAGCAACAGTGTGGCCACCAGGACCCAGACAGTGATTGTCTCCTTGTACTTTGTTCTGCTGGGGCCACACCTCAAATACTATGTCCAGTTCTGGGGTCTCACTTAAAGAAAGACACTGAGGTGCTGCAGCATGTCCAGAGAAGGGCAATGGATCTGGGGAAAGGTCTGGAGCACACGTTATGTGTTATGAGGAGTGGCTGGGGGAGTTGGAGATGTATAGCCTGAACAAGGCTCAGGTAATCTTTTCACTTTCTACAGCCACTTGAAGGGAGGTTGTAGCCAGGTGCATGTCAGTCACTTCTCCTAGATAACAAGTGATAGGACAAGAGGAAATGGCCTCAAACTTTGCCGGAGGAGGTTTATATTGGATATTTGGAAAAATGTTTTCATGAGGGGGTTGTCAAGCATTGGAACAGGCTGCTCAGAAACTCCTCAGGAAAGCGGAGTAGTTGTCATCCATGGAAGTATTTAAAAGATATATAGTTGTGGCACAGAGAGACATGGTTTAGTGGTGGACTTGGCAGTCCTAAGGTAAGAGTTAAAATGGATGATCTAAAAGGTCTTTTCCAACATAAATGGTTCTGTGATTTTATGATTTTACCGTGACAACAAACTTAAAACAGAATCAAGCATTCAGTTCTGACATGGCCTCTTTTCCATAGTTTTTTTTGTTGAATAGATTGTTTATTGCCTTGAGAATTAATTGAAATGTAGGAACTTAGAGAAAGTGAATAATTTAATTTTCTCTGCTAAAGTATCACTAGAGGCAACTGTGAAAACATAAGCCTGCTCTGTCAGTGCGATGAATAACTGCAGTTGGAAGTTTATTAGTGTATATTTTTTTCTGATTAGTGTCTGAAATGTTTTCTAATTATAAACTGATACAGAACACTGCAGGAATGTATATGACAAAATTTATGGTATTTGGACAGAGATGAAACTCCACTGGAAGCAAGGAGGACTGAACTCACTAGCATGTTGTAATTAAAGCATTCTCTGTTATGAACAGAGATTATTGTGTGAAAGAGCCATCACATAATTAATCTTTCTACAATGGTGAGAGCTGTGGAAGGATCTCTTTTAAAGAAATAAACACTGAGAACCTCACCCTTCCATGTGTGGTTGTGTAGGGGATTTGGCTGATGGAGCAGGTGATAAGCTCCAGGAATCTGTGGATAGAACTGGAGGAAATGGTATAGGTGAAAACTTGGCCTTCTAGTCCTTGTGACTGGTCAACAAATGAAGAAGCACTATAAACTCATGCTAAAGTTCATTGATTTTGAAGTACTGAGTATAAAAATCTCAAAGCAGTATATATTTGAAGTATATTTTTCTGTGAGCTTAATCTTAAACCTGCAGAACTATTTCTGGGTTTTTTTATAATTAAAAAAATAAGTATGTCTTATTTTTCTTGGATATTGCACCAGTTTGTTATAAACTTTTATGTGGTTAATTATCTTCTTTATAAACACTTTAAGCTGTTAAATATATAAAACTCTCAAGTGCAAAACATTTTCTTGTGACTGGCTGTAAGGACTGAAGAGACTCAGGTATCCTGAATTCAGCTGTGCATTAGGGAAGCAAGTAGTATCATTCAAAGTCCTCTACCAAAGGCAGTTGAAATGTGAGCTGTAGTTGGGTTATGCTAAAATTCTGGCCAGGATGACTGCATAAACTATTGCATAGTAATGTATAACTTAAATTGTACATTAACAGTGCACTCATCTTGAATTGTTTTTCACTTTTCAGTTCAGCGCACACTTCTGGAGAACTAAATTAAAGAAAGAGTGGTGAAGAACAGATCTTTGGAACTGGATAACAACCTGCATTCTGAAAAAAAAAAAAAAAAAAAAAAGAAACAAGAAAGCTTAACATAAACAGCAGAGCCCGAAGTCTCATAAGAAAGCAGCTCTGGTTTGAAACACCTCTGGGACTGTGACTTAGACCTGAGTACTTCTGTATGGTTAGCCCTGTGAAGCATTGTTGCACACCAATACATGGCCTTAATGACAGGAGTGTAGAAGTATGTTGTGCCTTTACATTCTTTCCTTGACTCCTCTGACAAATGGGTGTGTCTCAAGTGCATTCAGCGTGTTTAATTTTTCCTTACCTCTCCAAAACCATTATGCAGTTACGGTTTTTGTTATGTTATTGCTGTCAGGCAATACAAACATTTTTTTCAAATATCCTGTACTCAGTGAGTGGACCAACCACCAGTGTATGTGGTGTGGTGTATGTTGTGGGCACCTGAAAGCAACCACCTCACTGTGTATGGATGGTGAATCTGGGTGTGGGTGCTGCTGATCCAATCTGTGTGTGTGCCTGGGCCAGCTGCCAGGGAAGAGATGCTTGTGCTTGAGCATTCAGAAGGAAAAAATGATGGTTTTGTTTTTAGATTTTCTTTTTCAATGCATCTGTCTGGTACAGATTGAGAAAACCCAAAGTTAATGCACGCCGAGCCTTCATCCTTTCTGGCTCTTCCTGCTTAGCAAGCACTGAGCTGGTCAGCTGTGGAAAAGCCTGTTTTTGCAGATCAGAAACATAATTGGACTTTGTCTTTCTGGTGGCATTGATGTTTGGCATTGTCTAAACAGTGGTGGATGAAGTACTTGGGAGTGGGGATTAACATCTGCAGTCTTCCATAACCAAAAGCTTAAGAGAAAGTAGTGTTGAATTCAGAAGGCTTATCATACATTTGTAAGGGACAGAAACAGTACCACAGTTCCAAACTACACACAGCAAGACTGACCAGAACAAGCCAGCCTCACTCCACAGGCATCTACTGAACACTAGAAATAGCAAATGTGTGAGAAGTGCTTTTGGACTTGTGAAGGATTCCCCTGGGATGATCACCTATGGTTGCATCTTCCTCTGAAAGCACTTGTGATCCATGCTGTGGCTCTTGAAAGCAACAGGAATGTTTCAAGGATCTGTGGAAACATGGAAAACTACAGCTCAAAACAGCTAAAGGACTAAATCTGGAATAATAACTAGTTCTGTCAGGAAGGATTGGTCTGACCAGTTTTTTTGGCTTTCGTTCTAATTGCTTTCAATTTTCATGCAATTTTACCATATGTGTCTTATTAATGGGCTTCAGCCACCTGACAAAGTTCTACAGGAAGATGACATTTCATGGAACATCTTAGAAATTAATGAATTTGAATATTAGACCTGTAAATATATCTGTACATTCAAATATGAATGTATGCCAAGGATAATTCATTTAAGAATTTCTTGTACATGTTTCTTATCTTGCAACAAAGCTTTACACAAATTTTAGTATTTTCTTATGGAATTAATTTGTAAGTCTCTTTTTGCCCAACGTCTGCTTTTAGTATAAAAGTGGTAAAACCTTTAAGTGTGTTTGAGAGTGCAAAAGTGATTCCTACATAAACATTTGATTTATGTAAATACAAAAAAAAGAAATGCACTGCTTGCCTACATGAATAAACAGATATATCTATGCCAAGCCTAGAGTAAATAAAAATAAGTCAGTGTTTGTTAGGAATAAAATTGCAGGAGGAGCTCAAACTAGCTTTTAGCTAATGAAGACTTTGAACCATTTTTCAGCTTTTGTGAGCCTAAAAATTACTTATTAAGACCTATCAACATTGTGATTTTTCTAAAAATAAATAAAAATGTGTTTATGTGTTCTTCTTAGTAGTTCTGAAAATAAAAACTTGGTGCTCACTCACCTAGGGAAGAATCTTTTTAATAGTTTGTCTTCCTGCTCTATCAGCAGCTCAGGTTTATTATGTACAGACATTTTAATCATTTTGGAGTTACTGCCTGGAAAGGCTGACCTGGAACAGAGACCAGACAGAGCAAAAGGAATAAAATAGGTATTTATTGAAAGGATACACTTTGGGCAGTGCAAGAGCCCAGCTGGGGCTACATCCAAACCAAATCCAAGATGGATCCTAGTCACAAGTTTTTACATCTTTGTAAGTTTTGGTTCATCTGCACATTGGGGTCAATTGTCCAACCAGATTATGAAGCCCCAGATTATGAAGTCTCAGCCCCCTGGCTTGCCCCCTTTTCCTCACTGTTGTTTCTGCTTTTTGGGTACTGGTTGTCCTTGATTCTCTGGCTGGGAAGGGATTGTTTTGTCACTACCCTGTGAAGAGAACTTACTAACACCCAATATGATGTTTCAGAGTTACACACTGAGCAGCAGAGATTCTGAAAAATATAAAAGCTAAAGGCATAATTTCTGCCCTTCAGAGGCTTGACAAGGCCTTTACCTTGTCAAGTCTCTATTCTAAATATCTGCTAATAATAGGTATTTAGTAACAGTTAAGTCCTGTTCCTGTAGTACACCCTCTTCCATTTCTTATTCCAGTCTACCTCCTTTGAAGATGAGGAAGAGTTACCATCAGTAATAGGAGGAAAAGTCATCAAAGTAGGATTTTGTTGTAGAATAATATGTCACTTTAGCTTCTACAAGGTATCTGCAGTGGCAGTTTATTCATGCTATTGGTGGAAAAGACTGCTTGAAAAAAATGTTTTGTTGGTTTTCAAATGTGATGTTCATTTCAAATAATTATTCAGTTACCCAAATTAATTCATTCAATTGTGCAAATGAAAGCAAGCAAATCTTAAGCATAACATGTGGCAGCTTTTTGCTGTAGCTCTTACTTGTGCATATTTCAGTATCTGTGCCAAATTTTGAATGCTAAGAAAAACATTTTAGTGCACTCAGTTTTCAGTATATCTTGGACTGAATTACACTTTCAATGCTGCTTTTCTGTGTTGGCATTTTTTTTCCCTCACTTGTTACTTTAGGCCCCCATCTCAAACACACTGTTGTGTGTGTGTGTTCACTTGAGAAGATTATGAAGCAAGCCCTAACCTTTTCACAAGTTGAAAATATTACTTCCTTTTTGCTCTTGTCTGTTATACTGATAGAAAGACACACTTTAAAGGAAGTGATTATTAGGAATGGGGAAAGGACTTAAATGGGGCAAACCCACAGTTTTCCCAAATCTCTGCATTTGGAGTACTTTAATAACAAGAAAAATGTGAAAAATCACTGAAGCTTTAGCTAGTATGTAGTATTTGTATTCTTCTGTCATCAAGAAATTGTATCACCAACAAGCTGTTGCACGTTTTTGACAGCACCAAGATTAAGTTCCTGCAATACTCCCAAGAACAGGAGAGGGATAAGCATTCAAGACATCCTGACTCCTACACTAGATCCACTCCTTCCAGTGCCACACACTTTCATATTATTATTTAGCTAGATAGGGCAATAGCTGGCTTCAGAAGAACTGAACAAGATATGCATAATCTTCAAACTTTATCTGAGAATGTTCAATTTCACAGTGAAGTTGTATCAGCAGGGAGGTGAGATGATGCATTTTGGGAAGACTTTATTTGCAGGAACAACTATTTTGAAGTAAAGCTACTGAACGTGTGTAAGCTGTTGGGACCTGCCTGGCACACATACCTAACCTTTGCCAACATTCCTGTTCCCTTCAGGCAAGTTCATCTCTTGTATGAAGATCAGCACATGTGAGCCTGCTTTTGGCATTCTGGAAAATAAAAACCAGTGGATTTATTGGGATTGCTCATTTCATAGTATAGTTCTTGTTTTAACTGGCTGAAAAAGTCACATCTTCAGCCTAAATGTCCTTAACTGTTCTGAGAATGAGCAATTGGCCCTGACATGGAGAATGAGGATACCCAAACTGAACTTTAGAACTTCTATATAAGCCAGACCTTTATATGCCATTCTGCTGTTTCACATCTGGGCAGGGGAGAGGGAGGGAGTTGACCTAATTGAGCATCAAGCTTCTTTAGGATCCAGTACCACCAAGTTCTATGAGTCCATCTTATGTTGTTCCATCTGTTTTTTGTAGTTAGCATAAAAGTACGAGTTCAGTTGTATGTTCTGGGTAACTCAACAGAAATGCAGTTGGGGGCAGCCTGTGCCCCACCTCAGACTGAATCACCCAGTAATCACCAGAGTGCTCAGACTGGCCACTCATGGTAGCAGAGTCCTGAGCTATTTGCTGCCCCAGACAAAACACCTCTGACAAAACTCCCTGCAGCTTATTCCCCAGCAACAGGGAGGATGCACAGCAGTCACCCTGCTGGTACTGGACACCAGGGAGATGGCTGCAATCCAGTTCAAAGGACAAGACTGTAGGCATGTGTGCTTGCTAGAGAGATGCATGAGATAGCTATGATGCTATGACAAAAGTGGATTTAAATCACATCAGTAATTTAAAAATATGTCCATGTACAGAAAAATGCATGACTTTTTTTTTCATTTTCTAAAGCTTTGTACCATCACAGTCAGCACTATCTGACATCTCTCCCCATGTAGGATATGCATGGATATTTAGATTTTTTTAAAAACCTAACTAGATCAACAGAAACACTCATGATGGGCAATGTTTGCCTGTGAAGATAGGCATCCACTGGGAAGCAGACAATGCTTCAGTTCAGTAGTCCAACATCACACTTAAAATTTATAAAACTGGGGGTTTTTTGTCATCCCTCTGTAGCTGCAAAGTGTATTCCCAACCTCCATCTGCTTCCTTAATTTGGTGGCCCATATGAGGGGGTAAGGCTGACGGGATTGCTTTTATAAGCTGTTATTGCTGAGCCAAGAAACAAGCAGGGAAGTGCTGCTTTGAGGATAGAGTATGTCTGAGTGATTCTTTCAAGCACGCTTCAGAGAAGGACAGTCTCCTCTTACAAGCTACTTGAGCTCCCACAGCACCACACCCTACTTTGCAGGTGAGGATGCCAAACAGGTTGGTTTTCCCCTCTGGGAAGGAGGTGGATCCAGAGTGTTCGGGCACCCTCCTCATTGGGTGCTGCCACTGCTTCCCCAGCTCTCCGTGCTTCCTGCCTGGGTGATAAATAAGTTTCTTGGAGCACAGGTGGTACCCATTTTGCTGCTCACCGCTTGGCTCTAGTAGGGTTGCTTGCTTTTTCTATTTGCCTTGTGTGCAAAAAAGTTTTTCTCTCTTTGCAGAGCTTGGGTGTGGTGGTGAGACACTTCTCTGGACAGAGCTGTGTCTTCCTCAAACCTTGTCACTGCAGTAACAACTTCATTGCTTGGAAAAAACAACTGGTGCAATCAAGGCACTGTATAGAAGAGCATGGAGAAATTCAGAAGTATTTTTCTTTTGTGCCTTGGCTTCCTTCTAGTCCATGTAAGAGGTAAGTCACCTTTACCTTGGCTTATTTCAAAGGCTAGATTATTAAAAATGGAAAAAAAAAAAAAAACCCAAACCATAAAACCTAAGCTCCCACCCCCCCATAAAAGGGAGATGCTTTTTTATTTGGAAATGCTTGCTAGCTTTTTTTTTTTTAATGTAGCTGCTGTTTCATGAGAAGCATTCAAAAGTGTTTATATGTACTTCACCAGTTTCTAAAGAGATCCAGTCTCCTGGATAATTATTCATAATGGCTATGCTAGTTGAAGTTTGTTTATTATAATTTCTTATTTTCTCACTAGTGTTGAATCCCTAAAATGATTCACTATCTTAGGCTCAAGTATAAACTTTTTAAGATGCAAGCTGTAAAATGAGACCTTCCAGGGGAATTTACACTTTCCAAAGAGATCCTTAGTCAAATAATGACTTTCTGTTTTAAAGATTTTCTTGGTTATTGATATTTTGCAACTTATGAGTTTTATTGTGAAAACAAATTCTTATTAAGTTTAAAGGTGTTCATGTTTTTATATTGGTGCATATGCTTTAATAATTAAAAACTGAAAGTTTGTTAACCTTAGTAAGTGTATTCCACACACAAGGATACTTTTTCATGCAAGACTAATTAAGACTTGAATACATTTGGTACATATAGTTTTGATTAATGAATTGCAATAGGGAAGATGTAGCCTTTTCATACTGAGCTATTTTGCTATATTCAAACAAAATTTCTTTCATTAAAATATTCTTCTGAATTTTTCTTGAGGTCAAATAAAATAGAATTAACTTTGTTTGCATCTGCCATGTAATGTACTTGTAATCTTCTCTTTTTTGTATATTAGTAATGCTGCAGAAACTTTTAGTACAATATTGGCTGCAAGAAGAAATCAATGGTTAATCACAAGTTGCAAAATAGCAGCTGCTGATGATCCTCCCACCTCCCCTAATTTAAACCAAGTCCCTAGGAGAACTTGCAGTGATGGGCCATGAAAAACACCATGTCTTAATATAGTTCAATGGTTTGACTTTAAGAAATGAGGAATTATTTAGAGGTCTTCAGCAATTAGCAGGGCATAGAAAGAGCAGAGCAGTAGGGCTGTTCTGGCCTGCATGCTGTGTTGTGAGCAGTGATGATTCATGCAGTCTCTCACCTCTTGGCATGCAGACTTTCTTGTTCTGTAACTGTCATATGTTGAATAGTTTTACTCAGACAATCTGAGCATGAGCAAGCAAATTTGCATATACTCTATACTTTAATTACAAGGGTAGTCAGCCTAATCGTTCTTCATTTATGCATGTGTTAATTTAGAGCCAATTCAGGCTCTGCTTTGGGGGAAAAGTCATTACTGGAAGTTGCAGTGGGCTTTGGGCACAGTCTTAGGAAAACTATTTAATCAGTCTGGTAACTATTTAATCCACTTTGACAAGCAAACTTAATTATTTTAATTTAGTGGTAACAGCTACTGAGTTTTATCATCAAAATATCCACCATGTTTCATGGGATATTTACAAGAACTTCTTCTCAGTCCCAGTCAAGACATGATACAACAAAGGCTTGACCATGCTGGTGAAAAACTGGTCTAAATTCTTATGAAAGGAATGTCTATGGCATGATTCACCCTTTTATAGGCAGCTAAATTCTTCTCTAAATTGTAATCCTTTGTGATAGCATCTATAAACTACTGGACCATCACAGCCAGACCAGATGACATCATTCCTCTTACCATCCAGCATTTCCTTTATATCCTACTATACTGAGTTACTTGGCTAGACAGAACCAAGAACCATATTGCACAAGGAAAGTGAAATCTGGCACAGTTCAGAAACATACATGCTCACTACAGTATTCCATTTTTAGCTTCACTCTGGCTTTTGGAATTTCCAGACTTAGGTAGGTTACATGAAGACTTATGTATTTGAGCTTCAACAAATAATTGTCTGTGAGGCTTTTAGCCCAATCCAAATAAAATAAATGCCACAGAAACTTCTTCCACTGAATTTCACAGTGACATCCCTCATCTGCAGCTTGGCTGATCTCTGGTAATTCAGGTGTGGCTGTGTCTCCGCTGCCCATTTAAGGTGGGCTCAGACAACTCAGGTTGCTCCCCAGTAACTGAGATCATGCATCTGTTTGAAACATAGGTCCCATCTGGGCCACAAGCCTGTGTGCACACCTGCAGTGGGGAAGCTGTGCAACCTGGGGGCTCTCTCCTGTATGTACATGGAAGGCAACTGAGACTCTCACTCAGAATGCTCCTCAGGTTCCCAACATAACTTATATATCCATGGTCTTTAATGCTGGCTGATAGATCACATGTTTAGCCAGTAACAAAGACAGTGCAAAGACTGACATGTCTGAGATGGTTTACATTTACTCCACCAGGTATTGAATGCTACATAGATAAAGGGAACAGCATTTATTGCTAGTCAGTGAACCATGCACCTTTGTTCAGCTAAGGCTTGCAAAGTTTTTTGACTCAAAATTAGTTGTAGTCTCAGTTAATCAGCTGTGCACTTTATGAGAAGAAAATTATAGACCTGTTTGAATTTGAGGCCCTATGTAACTTAGTTCTATGAAAAGTGTAGTTTTCACTGGAGTTAAAAGACAACAGGAGAGATGACAAATGCAGTCCTGTTTTTCTTTATACTGCTCCATGTATCTGCAGTCCTCACTGCTGCTCTGTGTGAGGTCCCTGTGGACATCCTGAAGCACTTACGGATCCAGGAGGCAACAAATTTTCTTGTGCTAGCTGCCAAAACTATTTCTCTCCCAAGACCTGAACCGTGATTATCCATAGGCACATCACTGCTATCAGCTAAGGGTATGATTGCAGTTTGAAAAATCCTCATACCTTCACTGCTTGAAGAACTAACAAGGGCAGAACTGTTGCAACATCAGAGTTTGGGAAGAGAAAACAACTGGTGTAGTTACTCAGCTCCTCAGGTTCACTTTTCAAACATTGCTGCCATGTTACAAGCCTGGCAGCAGTGGCCAACCTGCCTGAGTATGTATTATTAATTTATTTGCACCATTAGTTGTCAAACCTTTTCCATCCCATTGAGGGCAATAAATAACAAATAAATGTCGGAATCCTTTCAAGATTATAAATCAATAAAAAAAAAATTCTGTGGCATTTTGCCTCATAGTAGGAGGAGAGAGATTCATTTTAATTTGATTAGAGTCTTCCTTCCTTTCCAAAGGCTGATATCTATGAGCACTATGGGAAAATACTAAAAATGCTTACATCTTGAATGGGTTATGAAAATATAACAGTCCCATTTCCACTGAATAGCCTTTGCCTGCTACCAATAGATTTTAAATTCTATTTATGTAGAATTTGTGTAAAAGTTAAATCACAACAATATATTTTCAAAGGGCAACAGTGCTACAGAAAAAAAAAATAAAAAGGCCAGAGTAGGCACTAATACTAGCAAGCAAGTTGAAGTCCTTCCTTACATCCCTGGTCTAATTACACCAGTGGTGAAGGAACCAGGGGCTATCCATAATTGAAGGTGAAGAGCTGTTTTGTGTGCGTTTTACTGGTGTACCTGGGATGAAAGTGGGAAGAGGAACGTTAAAACACTCTGTGAGCAAGAGAAACAGCAAAGCCTGGCATCTCCCTCACTACCTATATTCAGTTCTCTCTGTTGTCTCCAAGCTGCTCACTGGAGAAAGCGGGGATTAGCTAACTGGTACTTAGGAAGTGAGTGATCACTTTGAGAGCCCAACACAGCTGTTGCCTGTGCCACACTAAGGATTTCAGTAGGCATACTCATGCAGGCTCTCTTGTTTGAGTAGAATTCTCATGTAATGTGGCCATCATTAAGCCTGAGACTCTCAGGCCAAATGGCTGAAAAGCGCTGGTGGCTTCATGAACCTGTAGGGACAGACAGAAGCTCTGGATGAAGGGCCCAGACCATGGGCTAAGTTCTTCTGCCTCATGACACAAAGCTGAAAATCTGAATAGGGTCCACAGGACATGTATGTTGTTCCTTCATGGGAGATCCCAATTCTTTTGCTCTGCCTGCAATTTTACAGCACACATCATCTTCTTCTGCACTCACTCTGATGCAAGATACAGAAAATGGTATCTAGTGTTTTATTTTATGTATTTAGGACATATCAGATTGTAAAGAACATCAGTTACCTTTGAACAGCAAGGCAAATATAGAACTAAAGGATTTTCTTGTGTTTGGTGAGACTATGTTGTACAGAGCTAAAGCTGTACTGCCACTGCTACTTTATTAGTGCATCTTAGTTGCTGGTAATTATTTAAATGTGTTCTTGTATGAATAAGCAGAAGAGTCCCTTTCATTTCCCTTGCATTTAAACTAAAACCAGAAGTGGCCTAGCAAAAAATATGAAGCCAATAATCAGGTCCACATGTTGTGGTCTATATACTGGACCTTGGATTTTAATTATAGATTTTAAAGCATACTCATTTTCCACCCCAGCATCAAGGGCTTGTAATGGCAATCATTGTTTATGAAACTGAAGGTCCTTGAAGGAAAAACAAGCTACAGTAACATCATCAGGAAATATGGATCATGAGGCTATTACATGAAAGAAACAGTACCTACTCATTGAGATTTTGTCCACAGTGTCCACTCTGGGGTGTAAAGCTTTGTGTTCTCCCAGAAATGAGTAATTTCCTTTAAACAACTGTAATTGCTTCCTGAATAAATTTGGACCAGTACACGGGTATATTCCAAGTCCCATACATGGAACAATACACGCTACTTTCTCATTATGGAGCAGATAGGTTTCTTGATTGTATCATAATCAGAAATGGTCTGTGCAAAGAAGCACTTAAAATTTCAGCTAAAAATAAAATGAGTCTCATGAGTGATTTTGGTAACATATTGTTCCCTTTTAGAAAATTTTTGTTCTCATTTTTAAGTCACAGACTTAAAAACAGACTTAGTCTCCGCCAGCTTCATAATGTTTTAAGCCTATTGTATTCACAAAACAATTCCTATTTAATTGCACCAAAGAAATCATACTTGCTCAAGTCTTTAAATACTGAAAAATCAGATTTTTATTCTCCCTTTCTATCTTGCTCAGAATTAGAAGTTAGTTTCTTCTAATGTATTTGTCACACAGGTAATCTCATCCCAACACACCCAAAGACAATTAATCATCTTAATGAAAAAATTATTTATCTAACACACATGTACTTATATGCATTTTAGTTGTGTGTCCAGAAACACATACAAACACGTTTTCTCATGGATTTTAGCCTCTTTTTTAATACTAGACTATGCATATTAAAAGCCTGAAAAGTTAATCTCATTTGTCACATAACCTGATCCTTACTTAGGAATATTCATTGCTGCCTTATTTAAATCTGCATCATTTTAAGGGCCACAAGCTGTGTTCATGTGGAGATTGAAAATTGCAGAGTGTAGTCTTCTGGTAGTCTTCTGTCAGAAAACTTGACTGCTGTTGTCATGACAAACTGGTAACACTCACCTGTAGAATCCAGCCTTGTTCCTCACAAATGCAACTCAAAAGCTGTAGGACCTCAGACCCTTGTGATCAAACAGATACGTGGTTAAAAGGTGGTGGACCCATGCAACGATTAGATAACAAATTAAACCATAGGCAAAAGATGCTACTGTCTACATTTTAGTGACTGGATATTTGGGTCACATTTTCAGAAAACTAATATTCAGGATTTGTGAACACTAAATGCAGATGTGCTTGAGGACATGACTTTGCAAGCATTTTTCTCAAATTTTCTGTTATGAGTCATCGAGGACCACCCACAAAATAAATTATTACAGTCATTCTATTTCTTTGTCAAAACAGGGATACTCCCAGAACAAAGGTTAGAAGTAATGCCAAGAAAACAGCATACCAGCTAAAAAGCAGTGATGGCAGAGATAACTCTCAGATAATACCACCTGCACAGCTAAATCTCTTCACAACTTTATCCAGATTAAAACAAACAAACAACAAAGCCGACAGCAACAAACACAAATACCCAGCCAATTAAAAAACCCCAGTGGTACAAAGCTCTTTCTGGCCCACTAAAATTTCTTTCATTCTCATTATCATCAGTATATTCCAACTCTTTCTATTATGGACGCTGATAAAAAAATTTAAAATATTATGTGGGTAATGAATTTATTTTAGTATTTTTGTTCTGTGGAGAGCTTCACTAATTTACTTCTCTTGTCATTTATTTTCATAGTTTTCTGAAGTGACTGCAGCTCCTATTGAGCTAAATATTTTCTGAGACTCTAATGTGGTTTTGTTTTTAGACCAACCATGGTGCGGATAAAGTCCGAGCTGTTCAACTATTTAACCAACTGTTATCCTCCTTAAATTAGATTCTTAAAACTATCTAGGCGTTACAGTCTCGGGAATGGCAATGAGCATTTAAAATTCTGCTCCACAGTCTCTTACTCCTTGTGGTCATTTGATGTTATTAGCAGAGGAAGTTGGCATCAAGGTCCAAGTAGTCTTTTGGTTTATTCTAATATAATTTATCACGCTGCATAGACAAACTGCCCATCTGTCAAGATTCATGATTATATAGTCAAAGAGATTTCACTGTGAATTCCTGTCTTACTCCCAGGTAGTCATTTTGTGTTGGTATCCTTTTTCTTTTTATTGCTTGGTTTACCATCACAAATAATTTTTAAAAAATAATAATCTGAATAATTCCTGCAGGAGATATCAGTCTTCTTTTTCCTCTTCTTAAAATTTCTGTAGCTTTCTTCTTTTTCTCCCTTGAAGTCTCAAAACAATACCTTTTGCCTTTTCACACTTTTTCCATAGCAGAACAGACATACAATAGGAGAGGGAAACACTGGCATTGCCCAGAAGAAGGGCAGGTGTCAGTGGCTGTTTCAGTCTGTTGTTTTGCGTTAGTTCTCATGCAATTGAAAGCGTCAGAATCATCTTCCTTGAATTTCATAATCTAATTAGATTCCACCTTCTATTTTTATTTTTCCCTAACTTCAAAGAAATATTCTACCTGAAAGATTTCCACAGTCTTCCTTCACAAGACAATTTTTTCACGTTCTTTTTACAGCAGTAGGACCTCAGTAGCTGCTTTCCATATTTTTAGTTCCTGCATGTCATGTCCTGTAACAAAGAAGCTGGTTTGGCCAACAGCTCTTTGGTATTACAGAATTATTTCTTGTGACTCTTATTCTGATTATGGTTACAAAATTATTCCTGATGACTCACTCCAACAAGAAATGGTTTTGGCCATTGATGATGGTGGTACCCTGAGGCAATGGGGTTCAGGTCAGCCAGCTTCCTACAGTACTCAGGATGCTGATCAAATAAGTATTTTACCAGAGGAAAAAATCAAAGCACTGTCAAGCTTAAGTTGCTTGTACTGCTGGCACTGAAGAAATGCTTCATAAAAATAAAATTTGACCATATAACTCAAGGCAATGCCAGGATGTCTGCCTGTGTGTAGCATGTCTGAATCAAGATCAAAGGGTTCCATGGCTGGGTGACAGCCCATGGGCAGAAGCTTGGGGCCAGTAAGGGCTGGTGGTGCACTCAGGGCTCAAGCAGAAAATGTCTTCTGATGAAGCACTTCTTTATTTTATATATTTATGTATTTAATGGGTTCACATTAAAAAACTCCAGCCTGTCAGAGTCTTAGATTATTGCTTTAAAATGGCTTTAAATTGAAAGAGAGTAGTTTTAAATTAGATATTTGGAAAACTTGTTTTTTTACTGTAAGTTTGGAGAGGCACTGGAACAGGTTGTTCCAGAAAAGTTGTGGATACCCCATCCCTGGAAATGCTCAGGGTTGAATAGGTCACTGAACAATCTGGTCTAGTGTTCCTGCCCTGGGGAGTGACAGTGGGAAATATATGGTCTGTGAGGATCTTTCCAACACAAACCATTCTGTGGTTCTCTCATTCCATTAATATTACCCACCTGAAGACCCAATCCAAAAGTTACTGAGCCTGGCAATGTTGGCTGAGGAGCCAGGGCAGAGGAGGGAGAGGTGGCCAGATGAGGCAACACTCCAAGAGCAAATCAAATAATAAAGAGAGAACCTGCCACTCTGCTAACATTACTGGGAAAGTCTTATGCTGTTACCTGTTTTTACCTACCAAACATATTCCTCTTAATATTTTATTGGGACAGTTTTGCTTTAGAAGCCGTTCCTACTTTGCATTCCAACCTTGTTTTATCTCTTCCATCAGACCCTATCTATAATTACGTTCACAGACTTAGATTAAAATCCTCGTGGGAATCAAAACATTTCTACTTTATATATCCTACACTGTTGTTTGAGGATCACACAGTGTTTCACCATTGATAATTAATCTTTCTGGAAGCTCTTTGACACAGGCAAGAGCTATTATTAAAGAACAGTGATTAATGAGGAGAATGCTGTGGAGATGTACAGGACCTGTCAAGATGAAGGAGCTGACCTGAACCTGAGCACTGCTGTGCTGACAAACCTCTGACAGCCTCTCTTTGTTCCTCAGCTTCTTCCCTTGAACAGTGACGCTTTTCTTGCTGGGAAGTGTTCAAGACTTGCCAAGGAAAACTCCTCAATGAGCAGTTAGGTATTAAGCCTTTTACAAGGGATAATAAACATATGCAGATCAAGTGCAGCTTGAGGCATCCTAGATAGAGCACAGTAATGCATTTCTGTTTAGGGAAGTCATAGCATGACTTTTTGTGGGTTTGTGTAGGCTGATCTTATATTTGGAATGCAAACACAAGGATGATGCATCACTCTGGATGAAAACCAGAGGATACATGTTCTGCAAACAGGTGTTTCATGAAGCCTGTGTATTACAAGGAAAGTGGCAGATTGTGGAGTTGAAAGTAAAACTCACATGAATAACTGTGTGTGTTCAGTTCAAAGGCATCTACTTCATTTTATACATTCAAAATATTTTCCAGTTTTCTTTGCCTGCTAACTTCAAGAGTACAGATACTAATTACTCTGCTGTGACATTCAAAGACATTGCTGTCACCTAATAGAGAACAGGAAGAATTTTTTTTCCCCTTTTCAGGCTTTTTAATTTACAGAGGAAACTAAATCAGGTAAACACATCTTAGTATATTTTACTTATGGCCCATGTTACAGTAAGAATTTAAAAAAAAAAGCTGATTTGTGTTGCAAGCGATCACAAGGCAGGCTTGACAGCAAAGTTGCTTGCTAAGCTGAGCCAGTGAAATAATAATTAAGATGTTAAAAATTCTCACCTAATGATTTTGGTTCACAAGTACTATTCTGAATGCTACTTTTAGCTGCCTCCTGGCAATAGTCCTGTGCCCTCTCACTGGCAACCTGTGTTCTGCACAGGGGTGTTTGCAGGAGGTGAATATGATGACATGAGAGAGCAGCTTCTCTTTGGCCTACCTGAACAAATAACTTCCTTGAGTTAAATGAGCCCCTCTCCCACAGTCATTCAGGACTGCTCTGTGCAGGGATAATATCTGACAGCCTGTGCTGTTTGATTGGGTCTTTCTTTTGCCTCTTACTGATGTTCTGGCTCTCTACAGAGCCCTCAGGTCTGGAGGTCGTGGAAACTTGCCTGCTGATGTGGTGTCTTCTGTCACATTCCTTCTAGGTCAAGGTGATTTTGATTTAGCTGATGCCCTTGATCACCCTGGTATGTAAATTTTCTATCCTTATTTTACTATGGCATTTACAATTAATAATAAATCTTAAGACTTTTTCCTTGAGGAGTGGAATATGAAATGGCTACTACTTATGTTAAAAAACCACAGAACTGGAGAATGCTAGATTTCAATGTTTCTATCATGAAATGAAAATCTTCTTTAAAACAAACAAAAAAATAGCTTTGAAAACACATTGCTTAATTTTTGGCTTCTGCTGTGACACATAAAAGATTATTGAAAGCGGCTCTCTACATTTGCAGATACCTGCTTTTGTTAAGTTAGAGCTGTTAATGTTCATTGGCATGCTATTGTGTTCAACAGATGACATAATTACCAGGAAGCCTACAGTGATCAGAAGACCAACAAGACCTGTGTTCAGTGAGTAATAAATATAATGGGTCATGAAAATGATTTTGTATATGCAAGAAACTTTCATACGAGGTTCTTTATCATATTTTCTGCTGTGCTTTAGCTGAGATAATTTGTGAATAACAGCTGTCTTAAAGTAAAATCTGCTGTTGTGACAATTACCAGTAACATGTCTTTACTGCTTTCAGTAAGGCACTCAAGCATGACTGGCCAGTGATAGCACAGTAAATTCACGAATACAAGCCGCACTGAGTATAAGCCGCATCTCTGGGTGTTGGCAAATATTTCGTTTTTTGTCCATAAATAAGCCGCACCTGAATATAAGCCGCTCTGTCGTTCGCAGCGAGGACCCGCGTGCAACAAAGTTGCCAAATACTAACAGAACCGCGGCAGAGCGGGGTTTACTGGCTCGGCTAAGGCTGTGCAGGCTCGGCCCGCTAGGGGCTGCTGACGGGGCTGGGTGGCCCAGCCCGGCGCTGCCGCTCGGCGGGGCCACTGGGGGCCAGCCGCCACTGCCACTGGGCTCGGTCACCGTGGCCCGGCGCTGCCCTGTGGTGGCAGGCAGGGACGGAGCCCCCTGCCGCCTCCCAGAGCCGCGGCAGTGGCGGCCCGGGTCTCCCCTCTCCTCCCCGGGCCGCGGCAATGGCGGTGCAGGGCCCCCCGTCTCTCCCCCGGGCTGTGGTACAGGAGGGAAGGAAAGAGCTCTCCGTCCTCTCTCCCTGCCCCCCGTGCTGCCTGCAGGCAGCCAGGCTCCACCCGCGGTGCAACAGAGTAGCAATTTGTAACAATCGCAAAATGCCAACTTTGCTCGGCACTCTGGCTGCACTTCTGAGGTTGTAAATGTCAGAAAATTATTCACATATTAGCCGCTCCTGAGTATTAGCCGCATTTCCGGTTTAGGAGCAAAATCTTAGTCAAATTGGTGCGGCTTGTATTCGTGAAATTACTGTATTTTATTTCCTGAAGACTTTCTTCTCTCTTTTGTGCAGTGTTCTGAACTCCCTGGGGAGTATAACAATAGGTGGCTGTTGCTAAAAACGTCTAACTGTTCCTCTACTTTTTTATTATTATTTTCTTTACTTTTTTATATATTTATTCATGATGCTCGATAGCAGATTTGGAAAATAATCAGAACAAAGTTGGGGTTACTCTTTACTCTCACCATGCATTTGATTCAGATTATCTAGTATTGATTACTACAGCCACCTGTATCAGGAAAAAAGGCTCTGAACAGGGGAGAGCTGTAGTCCTGAGATTGCCAAACAAAAAATTTCAAAGAAAATCCAAATTCCAAACAAGAACAAAATTGCATTTTTAATGAAACAATTTATGGCAACATAGAATTTTTTTTCACCTAAACTGCACTGGAATAACTTTCTATCAAAATAAAAAAAGCTTGGAAACTGCTGGATAAAAAACCCCAACAACTTTAGGTTTTCCCTGGACAAACTTTGCTATAAGATTTTAGGTGCATGAAAGTTACATTTTTCACACAATTCTCTGGCTCCCTCTTTGAACAAACAGGGAAGTATTTTGTGAAAGTGGTAGCTATTGTATACTTTAATGGCTGAATTCTTCCTTCCCACTTCATTTGGCAAACAAAATTTTTGTCTGGCCTAGATTAGAAGTGTCTGTCTATTTTAAAACATTTCACTAAATGTGGATTTGTTCCCATCCTAATGTAAACATTTCAAGTTATTTGAATTGTGCCCTAAAATACTTTATCCTTGGTCATGTTTAAAGGTAGCTTAGGGTGCCAATATCTGCACTGAAACTGCCTCAGTCAGATGAAAGGAATTTTTATTTTTAGGGACTCCTAAATCTGTTAGAGATATGAACATCAGATTAATATCTGCCCTAATCAAATCCACTTCACTAATTTTTGGGCACGAAGAACACCATGTTTTTCCAGACTATTTCAGAGTCTCCTCCAGCACTACAGAGGACTGCAGAAAGTTTAAAAAACAATTAAAACTTATTAAAAATCCCAAGCCCACAGTGTTACAAATCAATTATTGGATTTGTAAAGTGCAGGAAGATGGTACAAAAGTATGTTCTAACATCTACTTAATGCTTCATCTTAATTTCAGGGTTTCCTCCATGTCCCATTCAGAAGTGAGGCTCACTGAGATTTTTGTTCAGCTTAGGCTGATTACAAGGAGTGTCCTCTGGGCATCCCATGCACCTCTGCCTGAGCTGAAGCTCTCTTGTAAGCACCTCCTTAGTGTAGCAGAATTCATCACAAAATTTAATGGAAGGCAATATTTATTTACAAAGTCTCAAAGTTGATGTTTACCCACTCACACTGTTCTTGCATTCTGTTTGATTCAGCCATATCCTCACACCTACGTGCTCATGAGCACCAAGATGTGTGTGCTTAGGTGGTCTGGTGAGCATTGTGTGCAATGTGAGGCAAAGCTTGCCAGCCCTTATCCTGTCTCTGTGCTTTTTCTTGTTTTTCTTGATCAGAAATGACAAGTAGAACCCACATATCTTTCATATCCTTTAGGAGTAATCAGGTGTTATAGAGAGGTCTTTTGCCTCATAATATTTCTCACTTCAGTGTCTCTGAACCCTTGGTTAGGTTGCTGCCCATTTTCATTTTTTCACTTGTTTGGAGAACACAGGTTGTGTGCACAGACTTATTTCCTGGGTGGACAGTCAGAAAAGCAGTGATATGCTGCAGCCTTTGGTGTTAGAATGCCTTTCTGCTTTTCCTCTACTGACAACTCGTCTGGGCTGTCATCGGAATACAAGCCTGGTGGTTTTGATAGAAGCAACACATTCCTCAGTTTTACTGCTGGGAACAGTGACCTTTATTGTCTGTTCTTTTAACACTTTGCTGTTTTTTCTGGTCTCAACAGACATATGCATTTCCATTTTTATTTCATTCATATCAACCTTAGCATTTCTGCAACAAATCTCTACATGAACCCTCCAGAGCAAAACTTGCATTTTACTTGAATTCTTCATTGCAAAAATAAATTGAATCCAGCTTTCAATTTATTGCTTCTTACAGTGTTAACATTTGACAGGTAAAGGTATTTTTGAAATGTAGCTCTGTGCTGGGCAGACACAGGAAGGATCCGCACCTGACAAGAACAAACTAAGTCATGTATTATGAATTTGCTTATTTTCCTGTCAGATTTCCTAGTGACATCAAAACATTTCTAAGTTGTTATCTAAATAAGCCTAGACACTATGCAAAAGCAGCTTACCACTCCTTCTAGGTATAAAGAACAGAAGAAAACAGATTTCTGCAAAGTGATTTTCCTGTGTTTCAGGAATTCTGACACATGTATAATGAAAAAAACATTTGTTTAATTGAGAGTCTATCTAATTGTCTGTGGCAACAAGTACTGTTACCAAAATTTAGATATGTTTTGCTATCCCTTTTCTTCTGATTCACTGTATCATTCCACACAAATAAGCATCAAGAATGGGATTCTTGAAGTTATAACATCCATCTAATGTATTTCTTTCAGAACTCACCCTCATTCCATATACACCTTAAAATACCACCCACATACTCATATTCCCACCTGGGTGTTAGAAACAGAGATCCTCTTTATGCATCTGCAGTTCATGGACAAATTGTTTATTGCATGGAAAGATTCCATCCCAGGTACAGAGCGACACGTGTCTGGTGCTGGGCAATGGTCACAGCCTCTTGATTTACTGGGTAACTTTCACATACAGACATTTAATTCCATCTAAAAACTTTATAGCTCAAGCAAATAAAAACAGACTGTCTCCCAACCTCAGACAGGCACATATGATTGCCTGAAGCAAGGGTCACCATGACCCTTACATAGATTAGTTGATTCAATCTCTCCCCAAGTAGGTGTATTTCTTCCTAGTATTTGTTCTTCAAATGAGTATTCAGTTTTCTCAAGCCAAACATACATATACCAATTTTAACCACAGACATAAATGCTAATAGTTAAGTATATTTTTAAAATGGGTACAGTTACATATTGTAACATAGCTAATTTTATTTTTGCACTTGCAGGTATATTAAAGAGGTATTGATCTTGATTCAACTGTAAGATTTATTCTGACATCATTTAGAACAGGAAAAAACCTTTGTATTTTGAGTAGAAAATACTGTGCTATTTGTCAATTTGTGTATGGGAAAATGTTAGTCTAATAGCGTTTTCAAGAAAAGTGTGATAAGTTATTTGAATTTGTGGCACTGACTTAGAAAGGTGCTTGTAAAACATGCAGTTGTACACATTCTAATGAAAATAACATTTCATTTTCCTCAAGATTTGTGTGTAACTCATTTTTCTACATCTTCCTCCTATTCATTTTTAGACAATGATCTACACTTAGGAGATGCTCTTGGTGGGGGTGAGTACTCCCTTGTTTCCTTGAATACAAGGGGACTTTTTTCTTTCATAGCCTTTTACTGACCTCTGCCTGATTTGTAAATAGAGATTTCAACACTGCAGGAGGTGCTATGGTCATGAGAGCTATTACAACTCCTGTACATGCAGCCCTTCTGCCTGAGGCCATCACGCAGCGTGGGGACAGCATCTGGTCACCAGCTACCTTTGAGAGATTCCAGCTGCCCACCTGGCATGAGCTGAAGTTAGCTGGGACTTGCTGTACCATGGCAGAGCACCCAGGCATGTCTGGGGAGAGCAAACATTCAGCTGGGATGGCTCAGGGTGGAGACCTCTGACAGAAGCTTGAAGAAGGTGATGGCTGTAGTTTCTTCAGCTACCAAAAATGAGCCTGCCTAAGATTAGTAATCAGAGGTAACACTGGATAGAGAGGTTTGAGCTTCTTGTAGCTCTGCTGATGGCAAATTTAGAAATTCAGGAAGGAATGTTTCAGAGATGTGCACTGCTGAATACAGCTTAAGCTTGTCTTGTATGTGTTAAGTTGTAACATGCTGTTAAATTCCAGATATTCCCATAACACCCAGACCTGACCTAGGAAGTGTTCACAGTACATTACTGAGCTGTGCAGACTTATGAAATCCTTGAGGTTGGGAATTTGTACACTGAATTTTATTTCATGTGTTTAGAGATATACCAAGGATGTGAAGTAGAAAGTTTTTTAGAATATTGAAGTTACCTAAAATGCAATTAGTATTGAATCAAAGCCTAAAATTCCACTTTAATCACAGCCACACAAAAGAAAAATGACTTCTCAGCCAATTGCAAGAACCTCTGAACCAGCTGCAGTGGTCTGGTTTACTCATGTCTCAGTCTTATAGAATGCCACTTTTCGTATTGTTTTTGTTTTCCAATTTCCAAGTTCCCCTGTGGCACTTCATGCCTTTGCTTGAATGACCTATTAGTCCACATTTTACAAAGCTGAATCTAATTTTATTGATAATTATCATTTTTATATTTTCATTTATTCCTCCCTGTAAAAATTCTTCCATTCCCGCAAGCTTTTATTGAGTACTTTTATGAGAGGATAGGTTAAATATATTGTCTAAATTATTAATTAATTAATAGCTTAAGTATCTTAACAAAACCAAATATTTTCATTCCCAGGATGGAAAATTGTATTTCCATTATTTTTTTAATTTGTTCCATTTTTAGTTCAGATTTTTAATTAATCTTCATTTTGAGGTTAAAGTTATGCATCTTGTTATCAGTATTTCTGAAGATATTATTTTTTCACCAGCTATCACATTCAGTATGTCTTCTTATGCTTAGAGAAGACTAAATGCAGCATCACCATAGAAAAGAAATATGGGATTGGTGGTTTTCTGCTTTTGTGCCACAGTGACTCTTTGTTCATTACACAGAGGGCTGGAAGAGAGCAAGTTCTTTCTCTACTGAATATAATTAAGTGGGCAAGTCTGATTGAGCGAAGCTTTACAACTCTACCTAAAATACATTGACTGTAGGCTAAAGTCACTTGAAGTTAAGCATATACCTAAATAATATTCTGGATCAGAACCTAAATGATGCTCAGAAACAGAAGCATTGTATTTAGCAGCTAGGCAAGAAAAAAGCATAGCAAAAGGGCATCTGGCATGTTTGGAAGGTGAAAGATTTAAGGAGGGAAATTGCTATTTATTTCTGTGACCTAATTTTGATTTATGCAGAGCTAAATTCACTGTCTAGCTATGAGTTAAATATGTGGTTGAATTGGTTGAGAAAAGGATGGCAAGAGAAGACCAACCCTATACACACAGAACAGCAACCCTAGATATTAACTTTGGCAGGGTTTGACCTGAGCGAGCTCTTCAGGATTGCAAATGTGGTTTGGAAACTGCTTTTATTCATCAGATCTCCTGCTCTATCCAATACACCTCTTTCTAATCCTTTGGCAAAAAAATTAAGGCAAAATGCTAGCACAAAGTCCTAAACAACAGCAAAGCTGGAGTCGGAGTTCATTTTGCACAGTTCAAGAGCAGAAAATTCATTATGCATTAGATAAATTTGGCATCTGTTAGATGAAACTAATCTGCAGGCCTTATTAATACCTGCTGATGGCAATGAGATAACCTGTTGCCTCCTGCCCAGCCTAGAACACCAGCTTCTCTGTTGGCTCTGGATAACTGCACCACTGGCACCCACAGTGACACATTGTGCCTCCCAGCTGCCAGCTTTAAACAATGTTAGCACTTGCCAGATATACATACAATAATTTCTCTCAATGTTTTTTGTGAATTCTTCTCTTCTTTTGAAAATACTCCCAGTTAATTTCCAAGTCAGTTTTGGCAGCTATTTCCTGACACAGTGCTTAAAACTTCTTAAATACAGACAAGGTCCTTTTATTAATTTATGGGAGGACAAATTAAAAATAGGTATAAAATGTTTTTATTTACAGTTCCCAGTTCTGCCTGTTCAATCATCTAACAATATTAATTATCAATAGGTGACATCTCAAGAAAACCTTTATACCCACCTCTTCCACCACGCCCAGGAACTTACGGTGGTAATTCTGGTAAGACTACTTGATCTTAAGAAATTGTGCCATAAGCTGTTCAGAGCAGACATTTTGAATAATTTAATCTCTTATTTCTCTAGCAATACCTTTTATCTCCCTTTCCCTACATATTCCTTTTGTAGTCACTGTTTCTGACCCAGAGTTGAGAAAGCTTTTTTTCTAAATGTTAGTGTTGATACCATAAAGTTTTTCTGTTTGCTCAAAATGGGGGATGCTGCATCTGAAGTTGCACAAGACTAACATTTAATCTTGTTTGTGTTTTCATTTTGGGTGTGTATACACTGACCTATGCAAAGGTTCAAATTTGACATCTAGCCACAGGGCAGGGATAAACCTGTGCTCAAATCAATTTGGGATGCACATCTGAGATGGCCCTGAGGCATACAGCAGATAGGGCTGGGCAGCCTGTATTGCTTTTGAGTTTGGTTCCAGACGCTTGCTTAAGTAAATTAAATGTGGCATATCTATTCTGCCTTTTACCTTGTACCTGTACTGACTTTGGGTATGGCTGTAGTAGTGTGCTGTGGACAGTCATTCCTGGAAAGGACCCCTGACTCTGCTTCAGGGATCACTGGGACTCAAGATGTCCATATTATATAAGGATGTGTGTTACTGAGAGAGCAAGCCCACATATCCCACAAGTGCCCAAAACAGACACAGAATACATAGACACCAACAGTGTCAGTACTTCAGCTTTCAGGTGGATTTTGGTAGGTGACTGTTCAGTAAGTGAACACAGACTGTTCATGGTGTGACCCATCCACCATGTTGAGGCTGGGATTTCAAGGGTCCTTCACCTCTCCCTAGCATACTACAAAAGGAGTGGACAAGGGAGCTGAAGGGGTTACCATTGTACATAATTTTGCAACAGGAATCTTTATCTTGCAGGAGGTTTTGATGACTCAGATCTCCTTGATGGAAAGCCTTTACCACCAGGTAACATTTGCCTATTTCCCTTGCAACGTGTTCCTAACTCCTGTAAATTGGAGTTGGTTGGTTTTGCTTTAGTGGTAATCTGTTTTTCTCTGAAGGTATAGGACCAGACTCCTCTATTTTTATTCAGGTTAGTTATCCTTCACAAAAAAACATGATTTTGAGTCTGAAGCGAGAACTTGAAATGTATTCCAAAACTTTTTTCAGCATTCTAGTATATTCCTAGAAGCCTGCAGGTTTTATCCCTTTGAATTCAGAAAGGAAAGTCCAAAAGCAAGAGGCATGCTGAAGTAGATGAACCAAAACTAAGATCTTGATGTAAACTACTGATAAATTATGTGCTTGTCTAGCAGCAGAGAAGAGAAAGAGTATACTGGCATCCCTGTGAAATCAGCTTGATGTAGCCTGTTACATATGGTTCTGTTAGATGGTAACATCCCTCCCCAAAAAGGAAGTGTCAGGAGGGTGAACAGTTGGCCAGCACAGCTGTCAGTGAGGAGTGGAAGGCTAGCTCCTCTCTTGCACTCTTGCTAGGCCACCCCTTTTGCCCTTTGCAAGTCACACTGCTGAGAAGTCTTAGTCCTCAAAACAGGATGACAAACATTTCCCTGATGAAACTTCACCCTCTGTTCCAGGAGGCGAGGAGCATTATGTCAATCATGGAGGGAACACAGGTATAGTAAATAATTTACATTATTCTAAAATTGATTTCTGATCTTTATGAAATATTAAAACAATGATAGCCTCATAAAAGTAGCAAATATAATAAATTAGGCTTTAAGACATTTTCACATCAGCTGTAATATAACACAATTTCTATTCATCTGCTTAATTTTATAGTTTCACCAAACTATTTTCATAATTTGATAAAGGCATAGTTTAGCAGATAATATACTTAAGACAAACCATTTAAATGCCTCTGAAAGAAAAAAAACCTCACCCTTTTTCTTTTTCCACAGATTCAGGTTTAATAGCTGGAGTTACATCTCCTGTAATTACTGCCTTTGTAGTGCTGGTTGTTGGATCAATAGCAGCCTACACCGCTTACAAGAATAACAAACTTTGTTTCAAACCACGTGGTAAGGCCCGAACAGTTTTCCACTGATTTAGTGCTGAAGTAGATGGGAATTTGGCAAACAATTGTTTCTGCCACCGCAGAGGTGCCTGACAGTGGTGGCTCTGTATGTGGAAACCAGCCTGGGTAGCCCAGATCAGCCTCAGAAAAGCTGGCAAAGAACACCCACAGTGGGAATACTGAATTTTCAATTTTTGTTTTTCAGGTGTGGCTACAGTGTAAACCGCTGAAAGAAGAGTTGGTGTCTGATCACAGGCTCCTTTGGTTGGTGACATTGCCATTCCGTCAGAAGAAAATCTTCCTCTAATGAATGTTTTCCTGAGACATTGCAATCCTGCTCTCTCTAACCTGACGTCACTTTTGCACCTCGAGCTTTATGTCATCAAAGATATGCTTCAAATGTCCAGGAATTGTATTGCACTCTCTGACCTGCACTCATAAGGGCTGGATACAGATTTTCGTTCAGAAGTTATCTGAAGTACATGGAATTCAAGTTTGATATAAGCTAAAAATGGAAAGATTGGGGTTTTGTGAGGACTTGAGTCACCAAAATTTGGTTTTTTTCTGTTTTCAAAATTAAACTTAATTCTTCTGATAGAATTTGGGTAAGGAATTTGGAATTTCCTTTCACATGTGTTGGGTTTCTTTGGTATATTTCTGTAATGTTTACTATATTTAAAGAAAATTTGTAGTTGTCAAAAGGATTAAAAATTGGAATGCCTTTGTATTTGTGTCTGAATACTAGCAAAGTGAAAGGAATTCTAGCTAGAAAATTCATTCTTAAGTTTATAATATATTAAAAGATGACGTATATAGACAAACCCCAGTTTAAAATACAATAGAGAGGAACTCATGCTAATTCTATTTATTTATTTATTTAATTGATTAATTACTGAAATGGTATTTAGCTCTTCTCAGGAACTAGAATTTCACTTAAGTTTTATTTCTCTTCTTGACAACTTAGGCCCTGCTCTAGGAACCTTTGAAGGTATTAATCTAGCAAGATTTTTTTTTCTTTTTAAAAAGTATTATTCATGACTTTTGAAAAGGGAAAATGGGTACAAAGCTTTTTCTGATTCATTTAGAATGAGTTTGTGATGCTTCAACCTCTAAAATCTAAGTCACAATGACATTTAAACTTCATACTATGTGAAGATGTGGTTGACATAGTTTTTCTAGCTAGACTGTTTCATGTCTTTCCCTCATTCCTGACTGACCTTGCTGTGCTAACACTGTCCTTATGTAGACAAACTTATCACAAAACTGACACTTTTCCTGTCTCTCTGCCTTCATTTAGCTAACTGGATCAAAAAACCAGCAAGTGAATGAAATACAGATGAAAGCTGGCAAAACTAGAAGTTTACTGAGATAATTCTGCAATACAGCCATTTTAGCTAACTTTTTAAAGCATAGGGAAATTGGTGTGGTTTTATCTTAATTTTATATGCAAAGCATGGTTTTTGTTACTACAATACCATTTACAGGGAGGTGAATATAATTTTGTGTTTATTACCTCATTGAGAGGAAGAGATACACTAAAAAAGTACTTTTACATAAAATAAAATACTATTTCTCTAAATTATATTTTAAATGGATATGTATCAGTTGCTTGCTTAAATTACTTTTTTTTTGATCCTTAAAGAAATTATAATTTACATCAGTTTAAACACAGAAACATCTTGACAGCATACAAACAAATGAACACCTTTGTGACTATCACTTTCAGCTTATGAATGAGAAAATAATTTTAATATAGTTTTCAAGGACATTTAATATTTCCTTTAAAATATTAGTTTCCATGTTAATGGTTAAAACAGATTGATATATATTTTGTCAGATAGACATAAAGATTTGATTAATGAAATGACAAGTGTTTTGCTGTTACAACTTCAGTTGTTTGTTCAACCTTGAAAACATGTATTTTGCTTTTTTCTCTTCAAAATTTTCAATAAACACCTACCATGTTTTATCTAAGATATCTAAGTTTTGTTTATTTTGTTTGCTACTTTTTGGGACATATGAGGATTGATATCTTCTACATATAAATTCAATTATGTTCTACTAGGGAAAATAAGGAAATGCTTCAAATGAAAGAAAAATTAACTTTTTAGAAGGAAAAAAACCCTCAAAATAGCCAAAACAGCTCAACAATCTTTTTTTTTTGTTTTTTTAGCAAGTATCTAGAAAAGGATCTATGTGCAACATTTATAGCCTAAAACCATATTTATTATGGAGAATTTGAGCAAAACTCATGAATCTGAGTGGATAAATCCTGATTACCCAAGTGTTTAACTCTCTGAAGCTCTTTGGTCTAATTGTCAGCATATACCCAATATATCGATATACCAATGTGCAAGTACACTTTTAGCTGTTATTTTTCCTTTTAACTAGAGTGATGATGATAAAAACAAATTTATAATTATTGTTTTAACTATTTCTATTATTATTATTTCAGGTCATTGAGGGGTTACCTGGGGAAGCTCTAGTGTATTTAAATTTGGATGTGAAGGAAGGAAGGGAGGGAGAAAGATTAACTGGCTATAAAACATCGGAACTCTAGCTTGTGTTACTGGCTCTGATACTTAAGATCTATTCTATACTGTAAAAAAAAAGTTTCTGGCACACAAATAAAAACGATTATCATCTAAATGTAGGCATCACTTTTACTACCAAGACAATAATTGTTTTAGTCATAAAGGCCCCCAACTGAAATAGATCTGACAGTGAAATTATCTACAACAGTAATCATGGTACTGATGAGTATGTTGTCTATTTGATTGTCTACATAAGCCAATGGTGAACACAGATCCCTGAGAATTTTGTTTCTGTGGGATAAATAAAACTTCATTTCCTATGTGTTTATGTCCATACTTCCTTCCTTTAAACACCTCACCATTACTACAGAGAATGACACCCTTTTCTCCAGTGGATCTTTAAGATCCTCCCAGAGTGTGAGAGAATAAATGCTGCAGCTTGGAGTGGCAACAGAGATCTCTTGCAAACTGTTGGAAATAAAGTTTTTAGTAGTCGAGTGGTACCACTGGGTGTTATTTTTCAGTGGCACACTACATGAAAGTTGTTGATCTCTGCTACATAGATACTGATGTTCACAGCACATTTTGACACAAAATGCCTCGGCTGAACCACATCAGCCTAAAATTACCTTGCAGAGGCATTGTATGGCTCAATTGTGTCACAATTACACGACTTCCAAGCTAGTGGTGAAAGTATGCTGTGTGAGTAAATGTGCATTTATTTATTAACTTGTGAAAATATTTGCAGCCCTCTGACCAGCATGGGCTTCCTGACACTGAAAACATCCACTTGCTTATCTGAGTGACAAGTTATCATACCGTGCGTATCTGTAGGGGATACGATGCCCCCAGGGAGTGAGGAGTAGCCTCCCTTAATTCAGGGTGAATCCCGTGTGTCTGGGTGACCACATGCCACGCTGGAATTACCCTACTATGCTCCCTTTTTCCACACTGCCACCACAGAGGTTGGTGTTTTCCTCCGGGCGCTGCGCGGCCGAGTCTCCCCAGCCTGGCTCGCCTCCTCTCGGTTTCTGCACACCACTGTGCGTGGTGGGGAGGCTTCGTCACAGCGGCCGGGACCCGGAGGGCGCCCAGAGCATCGGCCAGGGGAGGAGCGGGACGGGAGGGAACAGGAGGAAGGGGAGCGAGGGTCTCTCCCATCCCAGGGTGGGAGCAGCCAAGCCGCACCTGCTGGAGGAGCCGGAGCAGGTGCGGGACCCGTGTCGGGAGCGGAGCCGGGCCGAGCTCCGGGCTGAGGTAGGTACCGGGCCGAGCCCATACGGGGAGCGGTACCGGGCCGAGCCCATATGGGGAGCGGTGCCGGGCCGAGCTCCGGGCTGAGGTACCGGGCCGAGCCCATACGGGGAGCGGTGCCGGGCCGAGCTCCGGGCTGAGGTACCGGGCCAAGCTCCGGGCAGTGCTGGCCCAGGAGCGGCAGCAGGAGCGTGTCCCCCGGCAGTAAAGCAGCGCCCGGAGCGGAGGCGGGGTGGGTCGTGCCAGCCCCCCCGCCGTGCTCTCCGCCGCTCATGGCTCTCCTCCGCCGCTGCGCAGGAGTGCCCGGCAGTGTAATTCACCTGCGCTGCCTGCAGCAGGAAGGAGCTGATCCCCCCGCGCGGCTCGGGCCCCCCCCGCCCGCAGGTGAGGCGGCGGGAGCGGTGGGAGCCGCGGACAGAGCCCTGCCCGGCCGGCATGTCCGGTGAGTACCTGGGGGGTCACACTGCACCCTGCCCGGCCAGCATGTCCGGTGAGTACCTGGGGGGGGTCACACTGCACCCTGCCCGGCCAGCATGTCCGGTGAGTACCCGGGTCACCCTGCACCCTGCCTGGCCTGGAGCAGCCTCCCGGAGCCCCCCGGGGACTCTGCCCTTCTCACACCCCGCTGCGGGACAGGATCTCTGCTGTTTTCTTATCAGCCGTGCTGTCACGAGCGGCTCCAGAGGAGGATTTTAACTGTCTGGGTGGTGGGGTGAAACAGGTGAACTCGGTTATGTATTCTGCTTGTATGCACAGCTTGGCCTGCTTAGGTCTCTGCGTGCTTTCCTGGTGGAACCCCAGGGTGTCTGTCTATCTCAATCTAAGGCAGATTCAGAGAAACCTTTCTTATGCCACTTTTTCAGTGGTGTTGGTCTTAAACAGTTATCCTTGGTTTTAGGGTAACCACGCGGTGTAAGTGCAGGTGCTATTCTGGTTCTTGAATATATTCAACTTTTTTCCTTTTTTTTTTTTTTTTTTCTTTTGAGAGCAGCAGCTCCCACAAATCTTGCTTTATTGAACCATTTGAAGGGTGTCAGTCGTCTGGACTGATGGATGCCAAGTTTGAATTCATGTGTGTGGCACTTCAGCACTGGGAAGATGCAGAAAGTGAAACTTCAAATGAAAGGGTTAGAGCATTGTGGTTTTGTTTGGTTGAGGGTTTTTTGCCTGTTTGTTTCAGTTTTTTCTTATTTTGTTTTTGTTTGTTTGTTTTTTCTCCTTTTGGTTGAAAGGAAAGTGTGGAAAGACAAGTTGATGCATACCATAAAATTCCCAATCCAGCTGCCTCTGGATTGCTTAAGCAATTATTTCTAATAATTATTACCAATTATGACATATTTTCAAACTGGTATATTACTATCTTGGGGCTAGTTTTGTGTTTTATGCTTGTTTGCATCTTGTAATACTGTTGCATTTGAGTTTTCATGAGGATCATTTACCATCTGTTGAATAACAACATTGCAGAGTCTTGAGTTTTTAGCTGAAAGACCCACAAAAGTTACAAAGAACTGGAATCAAGTGCTCTTCCAACACAGCACCAGTACTCCTAAAACTCTTTGATAAAAGGTGAGAGAGAATCTGGTTTTGGATGAGGCAGAACTTCACTAGGCCAAGAGAAATATTGTATGCCATTGAACGTCAATCTAAATTCTGTTACAAAACGGTCTGTGTAAAGTGTTTGTTGTTTATCTTCATTAGCAACATCAATGTTTCTACTATTATACCTGAGAAAGCAGGGAAATTAAAGCTGCCAGCTGTCATTTGTTTCCTAGGGCAAGAACTGCCTCTTTGCTGGAAACTTGCAAAACAATTTTTGATGGGGGTCTGACTCAGGTTATTGTCTGACACTGTTGTTCATTTTATCTGCTTATAACAAAATACTTCTTGACTGCTTGTAAGGTTGTGGGTGTCAGGACGAGCAGAGCTTTCTGTTCCAGGATATGGTTGTGCTGAGCCAGGGAAGTGAGAAGCCTACAGCTTGTGTTCTCTTTTTGGTAGTGTAACACACCTTCACAAGGTGCTTCTGGGGGAGGATCCATAGAGTCCTTCGTGTGGGAGAGGGAGTAACAGAATGGTTGTCAGGAAACGTGCTGTGATTGGAGCTGTGTCACTGTCACTTGGGATTTCAGAGAGCTGCTTTGGTTCAGCGGGTAGAGGTCGAGGCTGCAGCCTGCTGCTCCTGCAGATTGTCCCTGGAGTAGGAGGGGGAGGTGACAAAAGAGCAACAGATGGTGTCAGGGAGGAATTTAGAAAGCAATGTATAGTGTTGGTTAGCATGAATGACAGTAGGGGACCTAACCAGCCTGTTGGAGGCTTTTAGCTGTTGATTTATCTGTTCTTATTTTATAAGATGACAATTTTATAAGATGACAATGTGTTACTTAGAATGTTGTTACAGAAAAATCATAATATAGCAGTGTCTGGTCTCCTGTTGCCATTTTGCAGTGGGCAGCTTGGCAAATTTGAATTGTTCTTTAGGAGCTACAGCTGAACTATATCTATCCTTCCTCTGTCTATCAGAAGAAATATAAAAATATTATTTAAAAGCCATGTCTAATGGATTATGAAAAAAACCCTCCCTACCCTACTTAAACTTGTCTTGAAGGTGCACTTGGGTCACTCAGAGCTTCTAAATATTAATTTCAAAATGGGTACCTGGTGTTTTTGATTCTCTTTTTCTCTTTGAACATGAAAGTGAGCACCACCCTGTCTGTTTGCTCTGTTTGTATTCTAAATAAAGCTTTTAGCTGCCCTGGAATTAGTTTTCATGCCCATCAAAGAATTTTGCCTCTGGCAGGATCAGAGGCACTACTTTTATGAGTAAGTAGCATGAAAAATTTGTGATCTTGACTAAAAAAGTTGTAACAAGTTCAACATAAGATCATCCTGACTGTAGTGATTCACATTAGTTTTGCTGTCTTTTCTGTGTAGCTGCAGAGCAGGTTCTAGAATAACTCAACAGGTTAATTCCTTGAAGATCCTTGTTTTGTTCTAAGAAAATATTGTTAGGTAATAAATCTGAGGAGCCACTACTGATGATAATCATGTGCTTTATGGTAATCCAGACAAGAGAAATGAGCAGAATTTTAAATTCATATGACAGGGTTTTAATGGGATTCTAATAATGCGCTTTTCTCATAGTTCACTGCTAGCCAGTGGTACTGTATTAGCCATAAGGATCCACAACTTGAAAACAATTTGCTTGAAAACTTAATATCCTTAAGAGTAGGTGTTGTCCATAAAAAAAAATTATTGTCAGTCAGCACAAAGAAATAAAGTTATGGTTAATGGTTTCCTTGACACACACACACACACAAAAAAAAAGCCAAAAACCAGTTGCAATTAATTTAAATATCTACATCTCTACATCTCTGACTTTCAAACTTAAAGAAGATTTGCTCTTTTAAAGTCAGTGAAACTTTGTGTACAGTAGATTTAATATGTTGTCCTTGATTTCAGCTACATAGAAACTTTCAGGTAAACCATTTACTTCCAAAATTACGTATGAAAACCTGATCCTTACTTTCAGTTATAAAAATAAAATGTTACTTATAGGCTATATTCCAAAAAATTTTATAAACTAGGCAAGTCAAATAGCACTTCTTTCTTAAAACTAAGGATTAGATGAAAGAAAAAGTCATCATAAAATATTTTTATTTTAAACCCCTTATGGATCCTTAATGAATTAGTGATGCCCCTGTATGATTTAAAAATCACTAGGATTTGCTTCTCTCTTTACACCAGAAATATTTTAATGTTAAATATTTTCATTCAATAGTTTGATTATCTATATAATCATCTCTATGATGATTAAGAAGGCCATGACATGTATCCCACAACTGATTCTCAAAAGAGACACCTAATTTCTATTCTTTGTGAGGTATCAGCAAGAGTTTCTTAGAAGCAGCTGTTGTTTGGCAGTTTGTTTCCTTGTGGTTATGACCACAGGGGTACAGGTATGAAAGCATTTGTAGGATGTGGTAATTTTCCATACCAGATTGCTGAACCATTTATTAAATACTTTGTGTATTTTTTTGTCTATTATTTAAGTAAAGATTCAGCTTCTGTAGCCAAGGGAATTTGTAAAAGCCATGTGAAGATTGTGTTCAGTTTGGTTGCTATTTAAAACAGTATTTTGTATTTGGAACTCCCACTCATTTCACAATTTGGTTTTATATTAACCTAACTCCACTCATTTCACAACTTGGTTTTTATATTAACCTAACTCCCACATTCCTCTCCGTAATTATTTTATTACCTTTCTTTGCTGAAGATGCTTGTTGCCTAACACAAAACTGCTCTGCTTTCCTGACATTTTGCATCTTTTCAGAGTAACTTTATTGCTGAAGTAGCCTGCAGTGGTTTTCTAGTTTACATTGATTTTTAGGGATGCTTATATTTATTCCTTTAACCTTCTGGAAAACTGCAGTAGGAGCAGTTTACTTCACATCTGTCATTTTAATGCAACTTCTTTTTTATTGACTTCTGTAACACCTGCAACTTGCTTCAGCTGTTATTATAATGGGAGATTTCAAAGTTCAGTTCTTCGTTTGCTTTGTCTGGAAGTTGTGATTAGAAGTGTTACTGGAGTTTGCTCAGCTGTGGGCTATGCAAACTGTTTTAAGTATGGATGAATTTGGGTTCTTTTGGCCAAGTTTGACACTTACTGGGAGTCTCCTGAGGTGCAGGGATGTGTGGCAATGTCAGCAAATGTAAGGAATGTGTGCTTGAGATGAAGCTGGCTGCTTGGAGATGAGTGAAAGAGGGCAAAAAGTGGTGGGCCTGTGTTTTGCTCTGGATTTGGAGGATGTGAAAAATAAAAATACTTAGCATGTCTTAGCTTACGGGCATCAGCCATACTTTACTGCATACCTCGATGACAGTGAGGGTTTAGAACTCATTAATTTTGTCAGCCTCTGGCTGAAGCAGCCATGAAGTAATTTCTTGAGTTTTCTCCAACTAGTTCTGTGAGATTCTTTCCTAGTGTTTCTCACAGACCCTGGAAACTATATGACAGGTTGTTTATGCTGGTATTGTTTGGTTGTTTTAATTTATTTAATGCAGTTGCCTATCCCTTAAGATGATGGTGGTTCTAAACAAGTATTTCAACTGAAGTGTTTAATGAAGTTCTGTAGAGCTCAGTGGAATTTCCTTCATGTTTGACCTGCTCATCTTGTTCTGGTTGATTTTGCAGCCTAGAGGGTATCATCCTGCTCCAAGGAGGCTGTTCTCCTTGCTGAGTTATAGTTTCTCCCCAGGAGAGCTCTGATAGGGGTGGTTCTGTCACAGGACAGAGCTGAAGAAGCAGCCCCTTGTGATCATGCCACTGGCCTGGTATCTCTACAAAATACATTTTCTCCTGTTGTGCAGGAGTGTAGGTTGCTTTATTATTGTAACTTGTCTTCTCATGTGATTCCTGGCAATAAAGAACACTCCTAAATTCCCTGGAGTTACTTGAGGTAGGGATTCTCAGCTTCTGGGAGCTGTACTGATGTAGGTAGGAATTTCTCTGCCCCTGTTCAGCCAGCACCAGGTACCCCAGTACAAGCACATCAGAGCAAAAATAATGTTGTATTGATTTAGTGGCATTATGGAAAGAACATTTCTGGCTAATAGTCAGCAGCCTGTTCTTTTCCTTAGCTTTTGACACTGTATAAACAAGAACATTTTCCTTATCCATTATATGTTCATTAAATGTAAAGTCTAAATACGTACTGATCAGCTTTTTTGATTGACATTGTGTTATGTTTAGGCAATAAGACCTAGTCAATTATTTGTTTAAGGCTAGTGCAAAAACTTTACACGTGCTATTGTGTAAATCAGGAAAACCAAAATAATAATAAATCAGAAACATGCATTCTGCACTCACATTCACTGGATTTTCTATTAAATTGTGACTTTTGGGGAGAGTCTGTGAGAGAAAAGATCTCATCACAGAACTGCAGGTTGTTATAAACCACAGATTGTTGTTTATCTGGAAGAGAAGGGAGCCTGCTAAAAGGGCTTACATTAAAACTGTGAAGTGACTCTTCTGAATATTCTTTTTTGCAGTAACAGATCAAGCCTTTGTGACCCTTGCTACTGATGATGTGTACTGTCAGGGCGCTCTCGTTCTTGGACAGTCTTTGAGGAACCATAAGACATCCAGAAAATTGGCAGTTCTAATTACTCCAGAGGTTTCCAGTGGGATGAGGTAAGTATTAATGTGTATTTGGAGATTTAACTAGTGGAAGAATAAGCAAGAGCATGAAAGGTTTTTAAAGATTTCTGTGGATTTCACAGCTTTATGCCTAGAACCTCCCTCTTGGCTAAGGGATTTCTAAGAGGAGTCTCAAGTAACATTCATTATAAGCTCTTAAGCCTACTAAGAATTCCCTTGCAGAAGTAGAGCTTGTGGCTGGAATTTGACTTATGAGTGAGAACTTAAGCTGAAAATTTGGAAGTAAGGTTTTAGTGTCTTGCATCACTGCTGTTTTTCTCCCAGTTTTTTCTCTTAGAGCAAGATAGATAACCACCCTAAACCTAAGGGCTCAGTTTCACATGAATAATGTTGTTAAAATATTGGTGCACAGCTATCATGACAAGAAATTAGTTTCTTTTGCTTTTTTTGTATAAACCACTTTTCAATTTGTGTTGTGATTTTACAGGAGCTGCAGAACAGCATTTACAGAAATCTTATTAAGTCTGAACTCAAGCCCTGCTGTTTGGAGGACTGTGACACTTGTTAAAAGGCACATGCCATGCCATAGCAACTTAAACACTTAGTTCTGCTATGTCTTAGAAGCGTGCAAGCTTCTGTTTTCTGTATGCTATGTGAATGTATTTGCAATGCATCTGGCTCAGGAAATAGATTTTCACATTTTTGCCGGATGACTGGATGCACAAAAATCTGTTTTTACAGAATTTTGAAGTATGGCAGTTGTCAGAACACTGTTACCTTTCTGTGGGAATACTGTATCCATTTGGTGCATGGGTTGATACTAGATCTATAATTCTTTTCACGCCTATTCATTGGGAAGAGAAGCATTTATAATATGTATTTTAAATCAAGGATAATATTAAAAAAAAAAAAGTAAGTAGATCACTGAAATAAACTTCTAATAATCTGTACTTCACTTAGTTCTTTGCCTGTTAATTCATATTCCTTGAAGATCAACAGGCAAGAGCTAATGATCCTGAAATCTGGATTTCAAACAGGACAGGTTTTCTTTTTCTGTATTTGTGAGGCATTGAGAGCTTTGATTATAATAGTGTAGTGTAAGTAAATAAGTTGTTGTTTTAAAGACTTTTTTTTTTTTTTTACGTCTTGAAGGAAACTTCCCTACTTGGGTGTTACCTATGGAATTTGGATAAAATACGTGCATAGAAAAAAAAAGTTTAGCTAAAAATCTCACTTGAAATGCTACATAGTAGGGAGGAACTATATATGGTGAGCAAGTATATATGAACCTTATAAAAGGTGCAGTTTTGAAGCAGTGTTCACTTGGGCACAATAGGTACAGGTGAGTGTGCTGGTATTGCATGCCTCATCCTGTGAAACGCACAGGGAACACAGTGTGGTGCTGCTCTTTGGAATCAGTTGTGCAGGATGAAATGTGCTTTAATTTCTGTTGGTGTTTCTGTAGGAGAGAAGTAACGAAAACAAGGATTGTTTTTTCCTTCAAACAGCAGCTCCCACATTTGACATGTGCTGGCCCATAGTGGAAGGGACAATGTTTTATGGCCTGAGAGCTGCCTCTTCAGTAGGCTGTTTGCAAAGACTTTTCACGTCTGACTTCTTACTCTGACCAATCAATCTAGCCTTGGTTATTGTCATAATTAATGCCATGCTGTGTGTCACTGTTTCCATGCCTGAAGTGAACTCTGATGAACTTGTCTAAATTGCCTTCTTTGTCTCCTCTGCTCGCTCTGGTAGGTCAGTCCTCAGCAGAGTATTTGATGAAGTGATCGAGGTGGATGTGCTGGACAGTGCTGACTCAGTCCATTTGGCTCTGATGCAGAGGCCAGAACTGGGTGTAACCTTCACTAAGCTTCATTGTTGGACTCTTACTCATTACAGCAAATGTGTCTTCATGGATGCAGACACTTTGGTGAGTGGAGTGGGAGCCATGGAAACATTTGTGTCCGTCTGATTGTGGGATGTCTCCTTGTCAGGCAGCCTACTGGCCTGTGAAGTGACCAGATTTGCTGGCAGTCACAAGGTCACAGGAGCTCCATCCTGGCACATTTCAGCAATTCTCACAGTTGTCCTGGCTGCATGAAAATAAATTCAGTTTGGAAAGTAGCCTCGGGGCTGTCCCCAAAAGAGATCACAGACTCACTCTATGCATTGGGTCTTCTGAGAGAAGTTTAAAATAGATCTCTCTGCTTTTGTTTGGAATTATTCTCGTCAGGAAGGCAGGATGGTTTTAGAATAGAAAAAAAATCCCAGACATTCATTCACTCATTATTTTTTTTAAGTTTTTAGGTACCTAGATATAAAAATGGTCATAATTTTGGCAAGGAAAATCATGTCAGCCTTCCCTTGTGCTTTCATGGCGCACTCTGAAAGACTGAGATGCGTTTTAATTTATTAGGAGTGTATTTGAATTAGAAATCAAATTAAGTTACTCTTCTTGAGGAGGAAGGCTTATGATCTTTTGCTTTACATTAACGTTAGAGGAGAAAGGCAAATTTTTGTCCTTTTTAAAAACTCAATTAAGTAATTTTACTTTTAAAACAATTTTCTCCTGGTTTTCACAGTGGTTCAGTTGTAGGTGGGGTCCTGATTTTCAGTGACTGCCTGGCTGTCTTTCACAAACTTTATCTATGCCTTAACCTGATTGATTTTCCCACTTCCTTGGGAGGCTTGAAAGAAAACAGAAAAACAAATCTCTGAACTTAAGTTACATTAGAAAACTGGCAGCAAGAGACAGTTTTCTACTAACTTTTAGTCAGTTTGTTGCTTCCTAAAATTATTTAAATTCCCAATTATCATGCAGTTCTGTTGTAGTTATCTGATATAATGGACTATGGAAAGGTGAGTTAAGAAAGAAGAAAATTGTGTGTTTTCATGGTATAGTATTTAAAGGATCCTTGGATGGTCTCCAAGGTTCATGAAATAATTTCACAGGCTTTGTATTTTATCAGAGAAATCATGGAGAATCACAATTAATGTCACCTTCTTATATTAAAAATAGAGGTTCTGACCCATAGCGTATTTTACAATGGCACTGCTTTTATGCTCTGCAAGCCATATATTAAGCCAAACTATCAATTTACTCCATTGATAATAATTTGACCATGCTTTTTCTAGACAAAACTCACTAACATTTTTTTTCTCTTTTCCTACTCTCGCTAAGGTACTTTGCAATGTTGATGAGTTGTTTGATCGAGAAGAGTTTTCGGCTGCTCCTGATTCTGGCTGGCCTGACTGCTTCAATAGCGGTGTGTTTGTGTTCCAGCCCTCCTTGAAGACTTATAGGCTGCTGCTCCAGTTTGCTGCTGAACATGGCAGCTTTGATGGTAAGGGGCAAGGCACAAGGAATGAAGGGCAAGGCACAAGGGATGAAGGGCAAGGCACAAGGAATGAAGTGTAAGACAGTTTCCATGCTGTCAGGCAGAATAGAGGAAGGCAGGAGCTCTCTGGGCTTTAAGAAAGAATTCAAGGTGCAGAACTTTGCCTCTTAGACCCACTTTAAAACCATTTAAGACCTACTGACTTACTCTGGACTGTGCTTTCCAGAAAAGGGCAGTGAAGTGACGTTGTGTCTGAGTCTTGCTCAGTAAGTTTTAATTTTGCTGTCTGGCTTAGGAGAGAGGAATATAGCTGATCTTCAGTCTTCTGCTCTGAGAGAGACTAGACACTACTCTTTTCTTCTTATATTACAATAGGACTTCATTTACACTGAACTTGCATTGGGGTGAATCAGGTATTATTCACTTGCACATGCTCATATGGCCATATTTTCAAGTCCAAGTTGGAGTCCCATGAACACACCAATCTCAGTCCCCAGTCTCATTCCATCCTTGGATGTGAAATTTTGGTGCAAATTTGAGTGTACACATCTTATGGTAGTGCTGTTTTTGTATTCTTTAGGAGGTGATCAAGGCTTATTAAACAGCTTCTTCAGCAACTGGGCAACAGCAGATATTGGCAAACACTTGCCTTTCCTCTATAACTTAAGCAGCAGCTCTGTATACACCTATGTTCCTGCTTTCAATCAGTAAGTAATAACACTTGTGTAAACCTCTAATTTGTTAATGAACATTCTTTTGTAACAGAGTAATAATGTCGTATTCTGTTTATTATAAATTGCAATATCACAAATGATCTTATGTAGAAACCATGCAATAAAACTTGAATTTAATGTGAATGTCTGGACACAGGTAGAGTCCTAGTATTGACTACACTGTCTTTTATGTTCTTTCAAAGAAGCTACTTTCATTTTTGACAAAATGTAATTACTTTGGCATTAGGTTCTGACAGGTTTACTTTTTAACTTGTTCCTTTGTTCTCAAGAAATTTCTTGGAGGAACAGTTGATATTGCTCAATTTTTTTTGAGCCATTCCTTCTGTGAAATGAAATTTGTGCTACTAATTATGTGATTCCAGACAATGCAGTTGAGAAATGTCTCAAAGTTGAATTTAGGGTGTCATGAATTTCTGTTCCAGTTGCACAATACACTCTTATTGAAGGATGAACTTAGGCCAGTGTACTTATTTGTAGGTTTTAATATGGCATCAGTCATATCCGATTTTGGTGATTAAATATTTGAAATGATATGCATTTTTTTTGTGAATAGAGCATGAAGGACAACTGGAAATAGTACTACATGAGCCTGTCAGTTTCCTTCATGAACTTTTCTACTAGAATCAGCAGCTGGAAGCAAATGGCAGTGCAACTTTTTTTGTTTTCTCTATGTTAAATAAGGTGAATTAAAGCAGGAAGATGGAAACAAAATATTAATATATATAATCTCATATGTGCAGCTGTTGCAAAATTTTAAATCACCTCACTTGTGAGTAAGCATGTTTCTTCTCAGAGTTTATATAAGCTAAAACAATATTTTATGTATAAACCTGTATGTTTGATCTCTACAGCTTTGGTAGAGATGCCAAAGTTGTTCACTTCTTGGGAGCAACAAAGCCCTGGAACTACAAATACAACCTTCAAACAAAGAGAATTATGCAGGATGGCACCACCTCTGGATCTTTTCATCAACTGTCATTTCTTGCCCTCTGGTGGAATATATACAGTGCCAGTATATTGCCTTTGTTGGAAAAACTTCAAAAGATGGAAGAATCAGAATCTGAGGAATGCAAGGTAACTGATAAGGAGTTAGTGAGAATATGCTGGAATCAAAACAAAAAATTCTGAAAATTGCTTGAGGAAGAAATTATATGATGTGGTGGGCTGGGATTCCAACTGCCCACCAAAGTCACTTGCTCTCCTCCTAAGCTGGACAGGGGGAAAAAAATGTAAGGAAAGGCTCATGGGCCTGGATAAGGACAGGGAGAGATCTCTCACCAGGCATCATCACAGGCAAAGCAGGCTGAACTTCAGGAAATTAATCAAATTTATTACCAATCAAATCAGAGTAGATTAAGAGAAATAAACCCAAATTTGGAACACTTTCCCTCATCCCTCACTTCTTCTTGGGTTCAGCTTTACTCCCTGTTTCCTCTGGCTGCTTCCCCCAATTGCACATGGGATTGGGAAAGAGGACTGTGGTCAGTTCATCACATGATGTCTCTGCTGCCCTTTCCTCCTCAGGGGTTGGATTCCTCGCACTCTTTCCCTGCTCCAAAGCAGATTCCCTCCTGTGGGAGACAGTCCTCCTTGCACTTTTCCAATATGAATCTTTCCCATGATCTGCAGTTCTGCATGAACTGCTCCAGTGCAGGCTCCTTTCTTCGTGGGTCCAGTGGTGCTGCCAGAAGCCTGCTCCATCACGGGCTTCCCATGGGGTCACAGCCTCCTTCAGGCATCCACCTGCTGTGGAGTGGGGTCCAGCACGGGATGCAGGTGGATCTGGGCTCTACCATGAACCTCCATGGGCTGCAACATCCTGATGCATCATGGACTGCAAGAGTATCTCTGCTCTGGCCCCAAGAGCACCTCCTCCCTCTCAAATCTCTTATCCCAAAGGCACTACTACCATCACTGAGGGCTTGGACTTGGCCACTGACAGGTCCATTTTGGAACCAGCTGGCATTGGCTCCATTGAGCTTGGGGGAAGCTCCTAGCAACTTCTCACAGAAGCTATTCCTGGAATCACCCTGCTACCAAAACTTTGCTGTGCAATCCCAACATGTGTGGGAAAATTTAGTATCTCTTGGTTGGTAGTAGCACTGATTGTTTATAGAAGTGCCCAAAGTAGCCATTTAGGAAGGATTTCTAGCATTGTTTGCTGTTCAACGATGCCCTGCAGCTGTCTTCTTAATTGATAAAGTTTTTATGGCAATGTGTGTGCGTACAAAAGTATGCTACAAATTAGCCAGAGAAGGGATAATCTGACCCATGAAACAAACAGACTTATGTTTTTCTTGAGGCTAAATTGATGAAGACCATCAAACTAGCTCTTGAAGTGTAATAAAATTTACTTTTTCAGAACTACATTATAACTTGTTTTACAAGGTCATAACAGATAAATCAGGTTTGCAAAAGCAGTGTTAATTGCATTTAAGATGTTATATATGATACTCCTATGTCATCAAACATTTACTGATCTCTTTATGCTTTTTTTTCTTCAGAAGAAATGCAACAATGTTTGCTTTTCATGAATGGAATGAAAAATAGATGATTAAAAATAGATGATTCCTTAGAGACCAGTAGCATAAAGAAATGTAAAGAAGTACGGTTTTTAATTTTGTATCCAGACATAACAAATTAGATCTCATTTATGCATAAGTAAATATTTTCTTAATGTGTTGTAATATTAAATTATTAACATAATTGAACTAATTGCATAGTCCCATAAGATCAGTTGAATATTTACCATCAAAGCCTCAGGGATTAATTTGGCTTGTTAACCTCATGACAAATTGGAAAGCAGAGGAAGGAATGGTAGTTTTTGATCTTATACTTTACCATACTTTAATTTTTAAGTCATTGCATATTAATGAAATATTTCAGCTATGGTAAATGAAGGTGGAAATACCTGTTATATTTACTTCATTATGCTGGTGTACACATGAGTGCAAAAAAGCAAAAACCTAAACTGCAGCATGCTCTTAATATAAGACCATATACTTCTTTTGCATTTATGAAGTTATTCCTTTAATGATGAGAACACTCTAAGGAAGTGCAACTGTTGTAAATAACTTATTACTACCCTGAAAAATTGTATTTCAGTGGTAAGATGTTCTTTCTTTCATTAGCACGCTTTCAATGGAGTTGAAGTTACCCTGAAGAAGGTCAGTCCTTACGTGGCTGGTTCACTACAAAAGCCTGAGCTCCCAGAGCAGACAAATGAAGTAAATCCCACAGCGTGCTCATCCGAGGAGCTCACTTCCAAAGCTGTGAGTGTGATATGTGTTATTATATGCAGCAATGAAGTCAGATGGTATACTAAAAGGAGATTCTTTCATTATGCTTCTGATCTGAAAGTTCATAATTCAATATAGCTGTAGCTATTGAATTTTCTCACCAGCATTAAAAATAATCTAAAGCCTATTTATTGTCTTTAATCTTTAGTAATCCATGCATGATGTGTCTGGAAGTTGAAAGGGTTTGCTTTGCATTTAGGAAGAGGTTATTTATTGAAAGTTGTTAAGTACTTAATCAAATGTAATATAAAAAAATCTGATACCAAAGTATAATATTTTGAACATTAATACTGTTGTGAATTAATATACTTAAAACTAGAAAGTTTTTTCCCCACAAGTGTTGATCTAGAAAACTGTTCCTCAAATTTCTGTGACTTGCGCAACAAGGAGAGCTTTGAAAAAAATCCACTAAAGGATATTGCAGTCTTTCTCCTTCTTTTGCCGCTTTTCTTATATTTGTGTGTTTCTGTTGCACTGAATCTTATTTTATGCAGGAATTAAGTTGGACATAATAGTGCCATGCCTCTGCAGGTATATAAGTCATTACATATTGCATGACAAACCATATCACTCCATGGTGTGATAGAACTGGGAGAAAATAAAATTAGTGTTCTAATGTCATCTGCATTGTAATTTGTGAACTACATTCTAGAACAATGAAGACAACTTTTAAGATATTGTTTCCTTTATTTCTTTAGACTGTATTACTCTATAAAATAAAACTGTAGTTTTCCTTTCCTATTCCCCCCCTTCCTTCCCTTTCTCTCCTTTCCTCTCCAAGTGTGAAGGGGCTGAAGAAAAATTGCAAACCTTCCAGTTCCATAATTTAAGAATAATTTATTTGCTAAGGATGTATTTTCTTGTGTGCCTTATGCATCTGACTTCACTGGAAAGGCTCAAACTAATTCGGGACACATTATCAAGATGTTTGTTTAGGCTGAAATCACAATGTTGGGCAAAAATCATAATGTTCACCTAATGTAGTTTCATTAAAATTTAAATTTGTATTAGAATTCTGATTACTAAGATTGGCTTATCAGAAGACCATATTAATTGGGAAGTAATAGCTTGGTTCCCTTCTTACTTAAGAACACCATCGTTTTGTTTCTCAGCTTCAATAGTCTTGTGGGATTGTTTTGGGGGAAAATACTTTAGAATGGGGTCTGTCTACTCATTCATGTTTTGCCATCTGTCAGAAGCAAATATTTGGGACAATGGTTTTTGGGCAATCTATTTCACCTCTGTTTTGGAATGTTTTGTTCTGTTTTTATTGAATGCATATAAAAAGCTTATGAAAGAGCAAGCTATTATCCTGAAATGAGATTTTTCTTGTTGATGTTTGGCCTCATGAATGGTAGGAATCTACTGTAAGCTTGCTTCCCAGGCTGTATGTGTAGTCACTGAAGAATGACAGCCACTTTGAACCTATTTTAGGATGAGATGAGCTGCCCTCTGGAGGTACTTGTCCTAGATTGATTATAGTAGGAGCTTTGATTCAATGCCATTTTTGATAGAAGATAGGTGACATGAATTTTTTCCTTGGTGATAATGTGCTTTCTTGCTTTCCTCCTATCCATTCCTTTACCCTACCCCAAGACTGAAAGTGATTGTATTGTATTATACGAATTATCATGAAAAGGAAATTGTGAGAACATATTCTCCTAATAAAACCTCAGTGACTGTATTTTAGCAACCTGTATGTGAAGTCGAACCAAGAGATTCTAACGTCCATCTCTCTGAGCCTGACAGACCTTCAGAACAACCTGTATTTCAACCTGCATTTCAGGAAACCTCAGAAATGGTACATGTAGCTTTGTGCACTGAACGTCTATTGATAAGTGCATGTGCGTCTTTGCTACTAACATAATTTTGGGAAAGCTCAACTAATTATAATGCAATGTGCAAATAAATTCCTTAATCTTTTACCTATGTCATTCCTTAACTATTTCCAATACTGTCTTGTGATCTCTTTTTAGTTTTCTTTTCAAAACTTTGAGTTCTTAAATGTGTGTTTTCCTGTGCTAACCCCAGAGGAATCAATGCATGGTGTCAATTTTTGTTCTCCAATACTAACACAAGCAAAGCGGTTTGTGTATTTTGTATTTGTTAGTTCTGTTATGTTATGTTTTGTTGTGGGTTTTCTTACCTGCTGAATTGATGTTCCGAGCAAGTGGAGAGGGAATGGGCAGGAGCCTGGGTGACTAGGCTTTCCTTTGTGATCTTGCATTGCATTTATGGGCACTTGCACACATAGGCAGTGTGACAACAGGGGCAGACTCGGTGCTGATGGGGTTGAGAGGGTGTCAAGGATTTGCAAGGTACACAAAACAGCCATTCTCCTAATGAGGGCTTTTGTATGGTTGTGAGGCACTGTGGTGAAATACTTTAAGACTGAGACACAAAACCTGTAGTTCCTGTGCAGCCAGGGGTGTTTGGGCCCAAGCTAAAATTCTTAATTTCTAAAAACATGATGATTATGGTAATTTGGTTAATGGCTTCCAAAGCTGCTGATAAAACTTGCCAACACCTTACTGCATGTTGGCTGTTTAAAATACCTTACCTTGTCTTGCACAAACCCTTATCTGCCTCAAACTGGCAGATGTAATGGATATTCCAGGGCATTTAGGCATTTTAAGACATTGATTCCTGCCCATTAAGTTCTATTCTGAAACATTTTTACCTTGAATTTGTGAGGACTTCACTAGAAAGCCTTTCTAGTTGATTTTAGTTTTATTTACAACATGAGTTGTTTTCCTATGTGCCTCTTTGAGTAGTACTGAAAACAGGTTTTCAGTGGCTACCTTGATTAGTCCTTGTTATATTTCACCTTTATTACAGGTTATAGTTGTTGGGATATTCCTTTTTTCGCTGGCACTGGTCAATTGTGGGCACAGTTTTTCTTTCATGTGGTAGAAATTATCACTATTAACATGTTTTGAATTGTGCACCTATGATGACTTAACTTTACAATTTTGGAGTTTCGTTAAAAATTCACTCGCTGTTGGTATGATGAATAGTGTCCATTTTTTGAGTTAATTTATTTAGCAATGTGTCTGCTAAATAATATTGATCTCAATGGAGTCCAAATAAAAGAAATTACCAAAAATTCTAGAAATGTATGTTCATATGAAAGCCTTGAAATCACAAGATTTAACAGATAAATGATAAATTCTTCATTGTAGGAGATATTTTACTCCAACCAGGCAGTATTTGTAATATTTTAATTGTATTGTTGCTGAGTATGCCAAGATTTGAGTTAAGATCAGTAAAATAAATGTTTGGTATGTTCAAAGATGCCATAGAAAGTAGTAAAACCATGGGGAAATTAGTTCATATTATCAAAACAGGAGTGAATGTTTGAATATTGTTTATTTTAATATTTTAACTGGAAGTGTGCAGTGCAGAAGTTTGTAATTTAAGGTTTAACTTCACAGTATTGAAGTAAGAACAAGCAAATTACTGTTTTCCCACTCTTCTTCCCACAGAACGAGGTTGCACATTCTGTTTCAGAGCTGTCTATTCACTACATACCGGCACAACCAACTCCAGAAGATGAACGGAGAAAATGGGAGGAAGGGCGCATGGACTACATGGGGAAAGATGCTTTTGAACATATCAAAAAGAAATTGGATGCATTTTTACACTAAGACAGGGTGTATTGTTATGCCCATCATGATAGATTTCTTTATAAATGCAGTTCTTGAATACTTGGCAGTTTTAACTAGTTTAGTTTAACCAGTTTAGTTGAGTTATTATGGATCCTTATACGTTCTTGGGGGGCCTTAACAGATACAGAATCTTGGTTTTTAACTGATAAATGTGCCTTAACTTTATTGTTACATGTGTCTCATCTTCCTTGTTCTCACATAGTGCCTTTTACAGAATAATGAATGGTACTTTTCTGAGTATGAGCTCCCATGTATTTATCAGTCTTCCCTGGTGCACCCCAGCTGCATTCTGCAGAAACAGTCATGTGTATGAAACATGTTGGAAGTTGAGATTGTTTTGGAAGTTGAACTTTTCCCAAACTGAGATTATTCCCAGAGTATTTTCAAAGGTTGTTATAAAAGTATTTAAATAAAAAGAAATTAATCTTGAAACCAAATTAACACTTTCAAGAATGACTATGATGTAAACTTCAATAAGAGAAAGAAGTGATGAAATCCTGACCTCTTAAGAGTCTGCAACAAAACTTTTTAATTGAAACACGTTTAGGATAGAGAAATTTGCAGACTTCATCTGAGATCACTGGTGGATGCTCTACCTACTTATAGGAAGCTGCTCAGCTCCATAACAAGTGTGAGGAAGAGTGGTTTAAAACTCATTAAGAGAGTGATAACGTGTGTTAACCTTTTATATTGTTGTCATAGGATACTGATGCTTTTTAAAATATTGTATAGTGTTAGTTGCATATTCTGAGTTGTGTGGTCAGAAGAAGAAATGCTGACAGCACAGTGTAAACCTTCTGGTGCTTTATATCTATTTGTTTACAGTACTTCAAGCTGCAGCTGATAAAGGCCTTCTTTGGCTTAGCATTGTTGCCCCATACTGCAGGCAATTTGAGTGCAACTGAAAACAAAATTGACACTTGTTTCAGTGAACAGGCCCTTTGAAGATCTTTTAAACAATAGCTGTGTGTGGGAATCAATAAATCTCTGAGGATAATTCCAGAAAAAATCGAGGGATGAGACTGCATTATATTAAGGACACTTACAGGGGAATGTTTTGTGTATTTGGGTAGTTAGATTTGATGCATCTCAGTGAGTTGGTTTTAGCAAACAAGTAAAATACTTTCTTTCAAAGCAAAAAACTTTTAGAGAAAGAGTTGTGATGGTTACACTAATATAATAATAGGTTTGACAGTTATTTGTAACCTTGCTCAATAAGAGTTCTACAGTGATATTCCAGGACTTTAAATACTTTGGTCTAAATACATCACAGATTTTGGCAGAGAGATACCTAATGAAATTTGGAATTATGTCTAAAGCAATGATGTACCATTATGCATAGATGCTAGCATGAAAAAGGATAGCAGGATAGAAGGGAAGAAGAAAATTTAATTTATTTTTCCTCTTATCAAAAACGATGAGAGGGTGGTGCAGGGAATAAATGTACAAGGTCCCTTAAAAGAAGAAAAAATCTTCAAGTATCTTAGAATTACTTCCTAAGATTCACCTTAGTGGATTTGCTTTCACTTTTGTAGGATATTTCTGTTTTTGTCTAGTTCTCATTTATCCTTAAATGTGGAATCCCATTGGCATGTCTGTTGAATACAAACATCTAGGCCAAGTTAGGTGTTTAGGGGCAGCAGAGAAATTGAGAACAGTTCTCTCTCTGACTAGCCTTGGCACCCTGGGTAGCCTGTGTTCCTGAGTAGGTGACCTTCAGACATTCACACAGGTAGGTGTGTTCTACCTCTTGGTGCTGTGGCCCAGTGCAGCAGCGTGGAGATGACAGCAGCTACAGTGTGCCCTTACCCACGTGGCATTTGATCTTCTGATTATTCCTATTTCTTAGTGATCCTTAGGCGCTGCGGAGAGAGTCTTCTGTTTCATAAAAATTCTGCTAATATAGTTCAAACAGCTTTGGAAGACATTATAAAGCTGTAGCCAGCAATGTGAACTCATGCTTCATGCAGATGTACATTTTGCATTAACTACTAGATCTTATTTGGTACATTGACTAGATTATGGAAGAAAAATTACTGATGTGAAATCAGTAACTGAAAGGTTTTAAAAATAGGCATATGAATGTAGTTAAATGTGTCATTGGGTACATTTCAAACTGTTAATATGTACAATGGTACTCTGTGTGGCTTATATAATGTTTTTCATAGAATTGTAGTACAATAATAAAATGGAAATAAAAAAATGGAAAAGATATATGAAGTCATGTGCTTATCAGATGATGAAGAGTTATAGGTTGTTTATGTTGTGCCAGGGAATATTACTTGAGAATAGCTAGTTATTTTAATTTCTCTTTTAATTTTATTTGATTGCTTTTGAGACATTAGCATTACCTATTGAGCAGAATTAAAAGTTGAGAGTAATAATTATTTCTCCAGACATGCATAATTATAGTGTTTATGATCTCTTGAATTAGCAAACAGTAGTTGCCTTATTGTATTTCATGGAAAAGTATAGCTGTGAAAAGCCCTGCCCTAATTTTTGTGTCCTCTCTTCACACACAAAAAATTGAACTAGTTACTGGGAATGCAGTGTTTTAGTGGCTCCTAGCACACAACTGTTGCCACCAGGGTGTGAAAAGGGAGAATTTTGTGTGTGAATCCAGTGCTGTGCTTCAGGCAGCATTCTGGGCTTTTATGGCCATCAATTCTAAAATCCTGGGTCACAGGCAGGTCTGTGGGGTGTTGCAGGCTGCATGTGGCCATGAACCACAGCACTGAGGTTTGCTATGTGAAAATGTGTTTTGGGGAAAAAAGCCTTACCAAGCTTCACCTAGAATTTTTTTCCCACATTAAACTGTGGTATAGCCTCAAGTGTTTTTGAGATAAAGTTAAGAAATATAAGCTTTTTGGTACCACTATTCATCTTTAAACAAAGCCAGACTATGACTTACTGTTGTGTGGTAGACTTCGTATCTAGAGAGGACAACTTCTGTTTAAAACAAAACATGCTGATTCTTCTGTCATGTGCTTCAAGTTATTCACAGCTTTTATTTGCCATACAACAATTTTACTGGGTGCTCTTTATGCACAAGAAGGAGATAGTGTGGGTGTTCCACAAGGAAAATTCTTGAAAAATTTAGACATGTGGGTTCATGCGCTTTCCTAGCCTACAGGAAAAGGAGATTGGTGTTCTTCAAATATCACTTTGCTTACTGCCTAGAGTTTTGTGAGGACATTGCCATCTGGGTTGCTCTTGGTAAATAAGTGTCCTTTGTCTCTCTATGTCAGTCAGCCCGCAGCAATGATTTTTCTAAAGCTGGTACTTGAAAAAATACTTTGTTTAGTTTTCTTCACCTTGATTTTTCTGTTGATGGATGGGAGACTGGGTTAGTAACTGGTGCTTGATACTTTTGTGTGCTCCTACAAACACCGGTAAGTCTGCAGTATGCCTATTTATTCCTTAATGGATCTGATTCTGTTGCTTTCCTAATCTAAACGGGTTTGATTCCTATGACTTTTAACCTTAATAATAACATTAAATGGACTTGTTTCCTTAATTCATATCTCATTAATTCAAATCTTACTTTCCAGTTTCCCCTCAATTTTCTTTTCATTATTTTGGAATTTTATTTCTGTGGTTTGAATTTTTGTTGGTTTGAGGTTTTTTTTGCTTGGTTGGTTGGTTTTAATCCACCCAATAGATGAGATTAAATGCATGGTAGTAAATTCTTAAATAGCCTCCAAAAATAGGTGTCAGTTAATACTGCTCATTGAAGCTGTCTGCATTGTCAGTATATTGGTTGCAAAATGTTTCACTAAAACACTAAGTTGGGTGGCTCATAAATAGTTTCTTTTGCGCTAAAAATTAAAAGCTGTGACACTCAAGTTATATTTTGTATCCTGGTATAAACTTTCAGTTTGTAGTAACATCATACCATAATTATAGCAAATGTAGATAAAAAATACAGTAATATATAATTGACTTATAAATAGTAATTGCTGGAAAACTGAGAGTTGTATTAATAAAGGAAAAAATACAATTGTAAGAGCTTTTTTCTTAAAGTTTACTCTGACTGTTGTCAGAACCCTTTCAACTTCAACAAACAGGAGGGTTAAAAACCCTAAAATTCCAACACAGACAGTCTCTGAGCTGTGATTATTTTAATACTTTCCAGGATGGCATAACATTCACTGCCTTGGAGAAGTGTTTGTTCAATTTTATGGCATCGTGCATCATTCTGAACAACGATAAATATGTGAAACAAATAATTGGTTTATTTTAGAGCAATAGGATTAAGTACTTGGAATAGAACTAATTTCATGTCATGGATGGGTACCTGTTTTATGTTTTGTTTAGTTTAGAGGTTGTTTGGTTTTGTTTTTTTTTTCCTTTTCAAAACTCCATAAATTCTTTCTGTTTCCAAACCTTTTACTTGCAGCTTTTAGACAAATGGCAGAGCAGAAGCCAGGGTTGTTTAGATCCTCTAGTAATCCCATTTATCTCAACACGGGGAGTTGCAATTTGTTTTTTAGGTTTTCTTTTCTGGCATTCAAAAAATCTTAGTGATGCAGTAGTATGGTGATTCAATAGGAAATGAGGTTTTGAATAAATCTGAGGTTTTTTAATGAAGCTGATTAGACGTAAAATTACAATCAAAATATCCTACAAAAATCTTCTAGTGTCTTATTGAGCTCAACACTATAAACATACCTGAGTATGTGTATATTAACCTACAATCTGTTTTGAACAAAAGGTTTTTTGTTACTCCTTGGTCATTCATTTAACGTCTCTCAAATATACTCAGAGAATTGGGAATAAACTTGGGAATTTCTAGCTGGATAAATTTTGAGCTCAAATTACTTTTCTCAGTTTATTTGTTACAAACTATTTTGCATCCTTAGAAGATGGGATCTTGTGATGTGTGTGCTGGCACTCCCTTGAGTCCCGGCAGGGAGCAAAGCAGCTGTCTAATACTTAAACATGGTGAAGTGAGGCTTCTTAGAAGCTTATTGTCTCATTCCTTTGAGACTTGACAATTACTCTGTTGAGTCAGTCTAATGCAACAATTCCAAATGTCATTTAAACAATGATCAAACGAGTTAAGTGGAAGCCAGCTTCATACAACATGAATGTCAAATATTTACACAGTAGAACCACAGCTCTTTCACTAAAACAAACTTCATTTGTTACAGAGTAATATTTCCTTCTCTAAGGTGTGTGTATTAAACCATGTGTAGGCAGATTCTTGTATGGCTGACAATGGTTTGGAGACTGGGAAATTGGCTCAGGTTTTCCCAACCGGCCATTTTATGCAGTCTTTGTGTCTTTCTACAAAGGGAGAAACCATGAGAAAAGAAGGGAGAAAGCATACAATTTAGGTTTTATTCTTATATTAATATATTCTGAAAAATATAGATAATTTTTCAAGGAAACCTACAGAACTGAATTAAGAGTTTCTTCCTTCCAGTGTTATTCAAGAAGGTTTTGTGACAGATTTTTTGCCTATTAATGCATTTTATGTGAAAGAGTTCATGAGGACAACTCGAGTGTGATGTTGGGTTCATCTGCTCTATGGGCTTCCGCAGACAATTCATGTTCTTGTTAAAGTGTATACAGACAAAGAGATTTGCAACCGATCCATGGCTAGGATCTGCATGAAACAGGTAAAATAAGCCTCCTTTTCCTGCTTACTACTGTCTCTTCCAGATTTGTACATTTTAAGACACAATTAGCTTTAGACAGTGAAAGGAACTTAGGAGTGAAAATAATTTTCTCTCCTGTCCCCCCTGTTTTCTGAAGAGATGTGCATCCTATTCAGCAATTTCCCATTACTTTACTCTCCTTCTTGCCTACAAATCCTCTGTGTGCAGTGTCTGCCCTCTCCCTCTCAGTGTGGGAAAAGCACATTTCTGTATGCCTGGTTGAGGTCTATTAACAATTGACAAAAGCTGATCCTGTATGCTGCCTAATTTTTCCTCCTCCTGCCTGAAAATGCTTCTGGTTTTCCACAGATACCAGCCAAGATAAAATTATCTGTTTGGATGTCAGAAAACTAATGTGGATATCTATGTGACTTCTTAGCATCTGACTCTATACAGCAGTTCAGTAAATTTAATTTTCAGGGGAATGAGATGTTAGACAAAAGTTTAATGTTTACATGTATACAGGGTGATTTTTTTCACACTGTGTTTAGAGATGTAGTTCTGAGTCTTGCTGATGTACTGGCCTTCCTAGTCTGGCTTCCTAAAGTTGGAATCTATGCTTGCATGCTGACTGAGTGCTGAACACCATCCCATCCCTTGGTAAATGCCCTCATCATGGCCTAGAGTGGGACTGGGCATGTTTTTGTGTGGGACTGGGCATGTTCTTGTGTGTGAGACACAGAACATACAGAGTTGGAAGGGACCCAGCAGGATCACTGAGTCCACCTCCTGGCCCTGTGCAGGACTTCCCAAGAGTCACTCCATGTGCCTGAGAGCATTGTGCCAATGCTTTTTGAACTCAGACAGGCTTTGTGCTCTGACCACTTGCATGGGGAACCTCAACCATCTTCTGTGTTTAAAACTTTTTCCTGATATCTAACTTAATGATTGAAGTGGGTGAGTGGGGAAGCCAGTGAAGTGAACTGAGAAAAAACTTAACTGATAATGTAGATGCTACTGGATTGTCTGGCTTGACAGCTTTTGGCTTAGTTCCTCACTGAGAAGTAGGATTTTTCCTCCATCTCTGAATCAGCCAAAATGGCTTTAAAATGTGTGGTCTTTTTTATGCTCTTTCCTCCCTGCATGAATCCAGTGAAATGCAGCTGCTCTGGTTTCAGTCCCTGTCAGTCACAGAAAAGTGACAAATCTGATGAGTTTGCAGCAATGTTAGTGCAGATTTAAACACTATCAAGAAGTGAGAACAAACATATTTTTAGATACTGCTGTCAATTGTGACATTGAGGCACCCTATCAGTTCATTGTCGTACGTTCCCTTTGATTTACATGGAACGTTTTCCACATAACTTTCTTGGTGACCTTTCAGAGAAAAGGTGAAATGGCAAATATCTTGGAGAAATGCCTGGTCAGCTTTTTGGAGCTGCATTTGGAGCTTTTGCATTTGGTGCTGCATCATGGTCCAACCTATGCTGTTTAAACAGCAGCAACTCGCCACACCCTGACCTAGCCCTGACACCCTGACACTGCAAAGGGTGCATAGTCCAGGCATGCACTCTCTTTTGTCCCAAAGGTGGTGAAAGGGACCTGCAGTGGCAGCTCAGGAGCTGAGGGACCTTCTATGGGCCTTCTTGTCTCTTCCTGCTTCTAAAAGGCAAAAAAAGGGCACACAGACAACCTTGGTCCTGAATAGAGCTGCACTGGTGTGGCTCCTCAAGACAGCAAGCTTTAATGAAACACATCACCTGAGGTACCTGCTCTGCAGCTCTTATCATCCCTTGATTGTTTTTAAAGCCTGGGTGACTGTTACCTGTATAGCAGGAGTTGAATATACAGTGTTCAGGAAGACTTAGAATTCTGAATCTGAGTCTCTTGCACACAGTCTACTTCTTTGGGGAAGAAAAAATACAGGAACCTCCATTTGAAAATCTGATTTGGCACAAAATCCCTGCAATATCATGGTTAGGATTATATCTTGAGAGATGAATTTATTTAACCTAGGGGCATCAAGAGAGGATTAGGTAATTTAATTCCCTCCTTTTCCATAATGACTGTACAGAGTGCTGACACTTGTTTGGCTTGGGGAAGATGACCTGTACACAGAAGAGATTAGATTGTGAGGTGAATTTTTTTAACACCTCCTACTGAAAACAAAGTGTTTTTTCACAAAACAAAGAATATTTTTCATGGGGCGTAATGGCACTCCTATGAAATCAGAGGCATTGTAACTCAAGTGGGACATGCAGGCTTGTGAATTGGTCTCACATATAGGTCCCAAATTCTGCAGTCTTCTCAAGGCAGCAGGGTGATGATTTTCAATGGTCTCAAAAGTGAGATGACTTATCTATATGGAGAACACATGTCAGTAAGAATTGTTGTGTTTTAACTTTCCAGAATAGCTAGGTACTTTGCTGCTGATCTTGAGATGCTAACTTTAGCTAATTTTTAAAATATATTTGTCAGTTCAGTTTTCCCTAGGAATTCTTACATGGCAGATAAATGCACAGATGATGAAGCAAAAAATTACTGTATATTAATAGATGTTTATTTCTGAGAGGCCATTGCATTTTGGTGTATTTCAAAATTAAATGCGCAATTTTATTTTTAATTATTTTTTTCATGGTAATCATCCTTTCAATTTTGTGCAACAAGTTAATTTTCATTAAAAACATAAGGCTTGAATAGGGATAGCCTTCTGGGTTCAGTTCTGTTCTCTTAGCAAGCATATTTCCTATACAAATATCTGGTATTGAAAATTTGCTATTTTATCAGTCATCATTTGCTTGAATTGTAAGTCAGTAAGAAAAGAAATTTTGATTCATTTATTTGGTATTTAATCCTGAATTATTCACTTGAGGGATAGATTATGCAGATGACCCCTAATTTTTTTTAAACCACAGGTTTACTTAATTTCTGTGGGTAAGAGAAAAGGTTGAACAAAAACAATCACTAATGTCCCTTTTAATTATCCCAGTATAATTTAATCTTTACCTGTAATCTGTTTATGACTGTAGTTATTTGAATGTGAAAAACAGTCAATTTCTTTAAAGCTAGCTGTACTTTGGTGTTAGACTATGCTTTGTTGTTTTCTTCATGACACCAACAGAATGGGAACGTCCCACAGCATGGCTGCAGCCATGGCTTCCATATATTATTGTAAGGAGACAGCTGTTGTGGGACTGGAGTCAGAGTCTTGTGATGCTCTTCCACAGCTCTTCTTATTCTCCTCATCACAGTATCAAACAAGGGCTCAGTGTCAGCTGTTAGAGGATTTGCCTCAGATGGATCTTGTGAGAGATTGAACAGCAGTGGAGGGTCATGATGGGTTACACCATCCCCAAAACATGGACAGATTCCTCTTCTGAAACAGGCCCCTGAGGCTTCTGGCTGAAATACTGGAGTAGCATAATGAGCCTTCCATACGGTGCCACCTGTCACAGAAAAAGCACATTTGAACAGCTTAATGTCTTTAGGAGCTGGGGGATGGTCCCTGAAAGGCTGGCTCATGTTTAAGTGTTTAAGCTCTCAAAGGGAAGCTTATGTCATGGTTGTTGCATACAAGGAAAAGGTGTTGTGGAAGCTGGCAGGCATTCAAATCGTTTTTTGTGGCTCATAGGTACACCTCAGCTCTGGGTACCATGTGCAGTATATGGATGCTTAGTCCAATATTTTCAGTACAGACGGAGTCTGCTACTTTCTTCTTCCCCTTTAAAATTTTTCATACCTTTTGGAGTGGGGAGAATGTAGTTCCCAGTTTCTGGGTGTATATATTGGTAGGTGGCTCTTTTTCTGGTTCTGTATGTCTGGGTGAAGCAGTAAGTTTAGGCAGAAACTACCACAGCTTATTTCTCTGCTCATGTTCCAGCACACTTCCAAAAAGAGTGGTAATTGCAGGCCTTTAAAACAGTAAAATATGGAGTCTAGTTTTAAGTTAACATGAAGAAGGCAAATAGTTCACAGCTTTAGAGCCTGAACTTCATCAAGCCTTGTACTGACCATGGGATAAGCACAGGTTTATAACTTGTGGTGGAAAAAGTGTAAGTTACTAGGACTACAGCTGAATGCAGTTCAACAGGATATTTTACTTCTCCCTCTCTCCTCCTTTTTCTCCTATTCCTTACCCCACATTTAGAAAGCACTACACTGAACTCAGAGGCGAGGATGTGCCCAGCAAGAAGACAGCAATCAGACACTATGTCTGAAAAAGGAGACAAGAAGAAAGGGGACATTCACCACTTGGAGTCACTTCTGTGCTCAAAGCATTAAAGAGCTGACAACTGCATTGTCCCTACATGGAATTTTCTTTTTGGTTCAATGGAGCCAGCTGAACTTTTTTCTTTTCTTCTCTTGTGGCCAGAGTTGTTTTTTATGTCTGGAACCTTCAGCTTTATTCTTCAGTTTCTCTCTTTGTCACTATGTTAGGACAATATTTTGTGAATAAATGAAATTTTAAAACTTCTTAAAAGACGAAGGGGAACAAATAACAGATATTAAGGGGTAGGTAATATCTTAGATTAAAATATCCAGTTGCTGGCTAGCTGACCAGCTCTCTATCTCTTTATTTTCACCACAGAGTTTCCACGTCCTGCTTCTGCACTTTTATGGAGGAATGCTGTCTCAATGGTTCTGAAATGTTTGGCTGTAAGAAAATGAAGATAAATGTTAGATATCTCCATTTCTGAAATTGTGAAAGAAAGGATAAAGAATGTTTTTTGAAAGAAAAAGGATTAGAACATGGTGGTGATTTTGCCAAGGTTGTGAATTCAATCCCCAGATGGGTCATTTCCTTAAGAGTTGGATTGATGATCCTTATGGGCCCTTTGCATATCAGAATGTCATGGATCTGGAAATAAAGATGAAATCTGACAACTTACTAGGGCAGAGACATACTCCTTAGGTCTATTTGAGTATTTGCCTTGCTGCTGGCTGGATCTGCTCTGCATCCTCAAGCTTATCCCTGTCATGTTACTAAAAGAATGTTTGTCTCATAACAGAAATGCAAGCATCACCTGTGATATCAAGGTGCCCAGAACATGGGATTTGCTTCTTATGTTCTGTTGGCCAGGCAGCATAGGTATCTGTTACAAGGAGTTAAACAAGCAGTCCCTGAGACATGCATTTGTTCTGAGTATCTAGCTCTAGTTGGTGTGCTGTTGTGATATTGCTAAAATAACCATTTATTGTATGGACTTACCTAGAGGTACCTAGGAACTTGTGATCAGTGTTCAGAAAAACTGAACTAAGTACAGTAATTTCACGAATACAAGCCGCACCAATTTGACCAAAATTTTGGTGGAAACCCGGAAGTGCGGCTAATATTCCGGTGCGGCTAATCTATTAACAAAATTCTAAAAGCTGCCAACACGGAAGTGAGAGCCCGCGGCAGCCCCAAGCCAAGCTGGAGCCCGGCCAGCCCCGGCAGAGGTGGGAAAGCCTGGCAGAGGCGGGGCCAGCAGTGTGGGGGGCGGGCGGCAGAGCCTGAGCCAGCATGGCGGGGGAGCCCGGGAGAACTGGGGCTAGCAGTGCAGGGGAGCATGGCAGAAGCAGGAAGGCCGGCGGGTGGGGCTGCCTGGCAGCGGGGGAAGCCCAGCAGAATCGGGGCCAGCAGCGTGGGGGAGCCCGGCGGTGCGGGGGCCGGCAGTGCCGGCCAGGGCGAGGAAACGCGGCGGCGGTGCAGACGGGAGGGGGCGGCCGGCGAGCCTGGTGGCGGCGGCGGCAGCCCTGCCGGCGGGGCGAGCGAAAGAAGCGCCGGTCGGCGAGCCGAAGCGGCGCTCGCGAAAGAAGCGCCGGTCGGCGAGCCGAAGCGGCGCTCGCGAAAGAAGCGCCGCTCGGCGAGCCGAAGCGCCGCGAGCCGAAGCGCCGCGAGCCGAAGCGCCGGTCGGCGAGCCGAAGTGGCGCTCGCCAAAGAAGCGCCGGTCGGCGAGCCGAAGCGGCGCTCGCCAAAGAAGCGCCGGTCGGCGAGCCGAAGCGGCGCTCGCGAAAGAAGTGCCGGTCGGCGAGCCGAAGCGGCGCTCGCCAAAGAAGCGCCGGTCGGCGAGCCGAAGCGGCGCTCGCCAAAGAAGCGCCGGTCGGCGAGCCGAAGCGGCGCTCGCGAAAGAAGCGCCGGTCGGCGAGCCGAAGCGGCGCTCGCCAAAGAAGCGCCGGTCGGCGAGCCGAAGCGGCGCTCGCCAAAGAAGCGCCGGTCGGCGAGCCGAAGCGGCGCTCGCGAAAGAAGCGCCGGTCGGCGAGCCGAAGCGGCGCTCGCGAAAGAAGCGCCGCTCGCGAAAGCGCCGCGGGGCGGGCGCGGGGCGGGCGCGGCGCTCGCGAGGCGCGGCGCAGGGCGAGCGAAAGCGGCAGCGGGGCGAGCGGCGAGCCCGGCGGCGGCAGCCCTGCCAGCGGGGCGAGCGGCGAGCCCGGCGGCGGCAGCCCTGCCAGCCGGGCGAGCGAACGCGGCAGCGGGGCGGTGCTGACGGGAGAGGGGGGCCAGCGAGCCCGGCGGCGGCGGCAGCACCACCCGGCCAGCCCCGCCGAGCCGTGGCGCTGAGCTGGGCCACCCGGCCCCGTCGGCAACCATGAGCGGGCCGAGCCTTCCTGGCCCCGCCCCGAGCCAGTAAAGCCCGCTATGCCGCGATCCTGTTACTAATTGGCCAATTTGTGAAAGCTGCGCACGGATTCTCGCGACGAACGAAAGTGCGGCTAATATTCGGGGTGCGGCTTATCTATTGACAAAGACAGCAACATTGTCGAGGCACCGGGGGTGCGGCTTATAATCCGTGCGGCTTGTATTCGTGAAACTACTGTAGTCATTCTTTTCCATAAATAATTGAGCTGAATTCTTTATAATTTATGCACTGTATAGCAGTTTGGAGTAGTGAGTGTAGAGTGTCTGGGGAGAATTGTTCTAATTCTGCTAAACTTTAACATTCACTTTTCACGGGTGCATATAATTCCTATAATGCAGAGTGGGAGACGGCAGACTCCTTGTTAGTTCACTTTGAAGGATACAGAGGGCCTGATTTTTATTAACCTGTGTTGGTGAGCTGGGTGCAGATGGATTACAGAAGGATAAAAGAAAAGAAAAAGGTAGTAGAAATCGGTGCTGACAAAAGCAGTGGGTGTTTCACTCATCTTCAAGACGCAAAGAGGGATATACAATTTGCTACTGAAGTAGCTCTGACAGAATCTGAAGGGTGCCTGTGCATGTTGGGGCAGTGTGTGAATTTAATATATCCAAGGGAAAGGAAACTTGCTGCTTCAATCCAGACATGTATCAAACCCATCTCGTAACAATCAATCAGTTTAATGAGCAGAAAGAAATGGACTGTCGCTAATAAGACTTATGGTGCAGAGGTAAAGGAAAGGACTCTAACATATAAACAAAGGATTCTTCTGGCTTCAGTGAAGGCCTTAAAGAACAGGTCCTGCCTGGGTGACATCAAGACACAATGGCTTTGTATCCAGGCTATACAAGAGACAGATGCTAACAGATAATAAATATGTAATGGGAGGGTGACATACTAGTAAATGAACTAAAACAGACTCTGTTGGCCAGCCCAATAAGAAGACATTGAAGTTAGAGCAAAGAATCAAAATTCTTGCTTAGCTGAAAGCTGAGCTACATATTTGATTGGTCTTTTATATGCAGAACATGGCATTGTTTCCAGGCTCCTTGCCATAAACAGCTCAATGGGAAAAATTGTGGAAGGGCATGCATAAGAAATCTAGATGTGCACATGGCTTCATAGGAACATGAATTCCACAAAATCCACTTGACATCTGCATGTTGTATGCACAGCTACTTAAGTGGAACTTACGTAGCTTAGAACAACAAGCAATGTAATTTAGGTAAGGAGAGCATCAGAACCTGAAAAGCAATTCTTCAAATGCCCCATTTGACTGGAGTATGAATTTAGCTCCTCACTAAGGAAGTGTGGCATAACTCTTCCAGCAGGAATATCATCCAGGAATTGGGGCAGTCAGACACAGCTTTCTCTGCACAGGAACTTTCTGTGTTCACAAAAAAATGGTGTGATTTACAGAGAGACAGATCTCTAAGAATGGTGAGAGATTCTTGAAGCTCTACTTCCCAGGAAGCAAACCCCTTCATCCCAAGCAAGGAAGGACAACTAACAGTGAGGCAGAAGAACTGGCAGTTTTAGACAAGGAGTGTATTCCATACATACTTATGTGTATGTACGTGTATATATATACATTTTATATTATATTTTATCGGAAGCTAGAGGACATTACATAATTTCTGACCTGCAGGAGAGGGATGTTCATACTCACTGTCCTTCTGGTGCCAGCGCACTGCATGCAGAAACACACCACAGTAGTGGAACAGGAACTCATGCCTGGAGTGCTGCTCTGTCCCCTGCAGCAGGGGCAGCAAGGTGTGCCCATCCATGACCCTGATGGAGAGGACCAGAGTCACCAGACAGCTTAGGAATTTTAAGTCTGCAGCTGAACCATGAACAGTACTCTATGTGTGCAGCATTAAGATTTCAAGTGTCATCACTAAACCAAGGTACAGTTTAGCTAATGAGCCCTGAGATTTTTAATTGGGTGAATGTGTGGAGACCAGTAATTAGCAGTTACTAGAAGTTTTTGCATCTCCAGCTAGTTCACACATCCTGCCTGAGGATATCAGACACCATTACTGTAATTTTCCTGGAAGTGATAACAATAGTGAAGGCATGGTTCACAGGTTTTAATTTTGCCACCTGAAACAGAAATCGCTGACAGCTCTGTGAGCTCCAGGCTTTGTAAAAAAAAACTAAAAAAACTAAAAAAAAAAAAAACCAAAACAAAAACAAACAAACAAACAAAACCCAAACCCAAAACAAACAAACAAACAAACAAAAAAAACCCAACAAAAAAAAACTTAAAAAAAGAGAAACCACTCACTGAATTACCTAACAATTCAGTTACAATCTGGGTTGTAACTGGGTTTAGTTACAATCTACCAGTATTTCTATGCTTTTTGCTGAAGTGGCTTAGCCACCCACACTTTCTCATGTCCTTTAGAGAAGCCTGCTGTTTTTTCAGTCATCCTAGTGTCCCAAATCAATCAAGTTTCTTTTCAGTGACAGGAGAACTGAGATAGCCAAATCACCTTTGAAAAAACAAGTGTTTTTTTTTTCTTTGCCGTTTTCACATAATCAGACAAGCTGGGCAAAGCTGTGCAGAAAGAAAGCTAGAGAATTGCCTGGTTTAGAAACAAAGAGAACTTAACATGTGGCTGTTAGGATGCATGGCACAGCTTTTGTTCAAATAAAGAAAGAAGCAATATGGTTTGTAAAGCCACCTCTGTACCTGTCCTGGGGCACTGCCCCTCCAGCCAGTTGAACTACTGTAGGATAAATGTCCATAAGGCTTGTAGGTTCATCAATAACTGTCCCTGCAGGGAACACTCCTGGCCATCTAATTATACCTGGAACACGGATTCCTCCTTCCCATCCTCCCATTCCTTTTCCACCTGTTATAGAAGGGAGAGAAGTGTCAAAAAGATAAAAAAAACAGAAGATACCCGATGTTTGTTGCACATGTATGTGAAAATGTTTTAAAATTTTTAGAATATTTCATGCACCTTCAATTAAAACCTACTGAGTCCTGGAAAACAGTAGACTGTCATTCAGTAGTGGCTCTTCTCATTATTTGTATCTGTGTCTTATTTATCTGCTTGTTTTTAATAAGCAGTTCCCAATAGCAAGAGTGAGTTTTACAAATATTTATTAATTAAACTGTATTTTTTAATCTTGCTAGTTTGTCTCACTGGGATATCCCCTGTTCTGCTGCATGTGGATGTAAATAATTATGTCTATTATTGATATCTAAATTGATATTGTATTCCCTCTTGCCTTCTTTCTAAACAGGCATGATTTCATCATTATCCTTTCATCCTGAACTTCCTAACCGCGTTTCTCTTTCCCCTCTGGACCTTCCTGTTACTAATATGTTCAGCTAGTGGAAGTGAATTCCTTAGATCAGACTCTAAGCTATTCAAGTGAGCCTCTGGGCCTTTTTCCATCTGTAACTGGCATGGAATCTTCATATCAAGAACTAAAGGCTAATTTAGGACTGTGTGTGGGTGGATTGCAGCTGTATCAAACATTGCTTGTGTGGCTCATACAGTAATTTAGTACTAGACAATGTGCATTGTGATGCTGAGCAAGGTCAATGTGCACATGACACTTCTGTGGGGAAACATGTGATGGATGCAGCTTTCAGACTTCATTGTACAGTAATTGCCAAGCTGCCCAAGATGTCTCAGTGGCTTTTCAAGGTTTAGTAATCTGGAGGAAGCACATACAAGAGATACCATAGGTCTTCATTTCCACAGAGCTTTTGTCACTGTCTTGCAAGCCAGCCAGAGACTGAGTCTAGAAGAAACTTTTATAGGATGGGTGAGAAACTGGAGAACTGTAGCAAGAAAAATAGACATCATGATATTTGCCAGTGTTGACACAGATAATCAGTAGAGAGGAACCTTTTGAAATTCAACAAAGGCAAATGCAGGGTCCTGTATCTTGGGAAGAATAACCCCATGCCCATTACAAGCTGGGGCTGACCTGCTGGAAAGCTACAGAGAAGGATCTGGGTGTCCTGGTGAACAATGAGCTCTCCATGTGCCAGCAGTGCCGTTGGGGCCAAGAAGGCCAAGGGTATCCTGGTGTTCATTAGGAAGAACATTACCAGCAGACTGAGGGAAGTGGTCCTGCCCTCTGCTCAGCCTCAGCCCTATGAATAGCTGATGCCCTGGCTTTGTTTCAGCCCTGCAATTCAAGATTATAATCCTATCCTATAGCTTATTAAATGTAGTCTGTTTGAATATATTATTTCTATTACTCCTTTTTAAAGAGGAAGTCTTGTGCATGTACAAACTACTAAAATTTTACCTTTATAGATCCCATTCCATCCACCCAACTGAGAATTTCCCCTGTGAGCCTCTAAGAATCCTCCATGATCAGATGCAAAATAAATGAACGTGGTATTCTTCAATTCCTCTTTGTCGACAACATCCAGAAGCCTGCCTATAAACAAAGCAAAACATCATAATTACATCAGCAGATGCAGACAGTATTTTTAGACCTTGACTACACATTCAGTAATACAGAGTCTTTCCATTTGCCTGAATGAGTTCTGTTATGATCTACCACTTTCAATACAGAGACCTTGACAAGTCACAGAGATGGGAAATCACCAGCAATGTAAGTTTAACTAAGGAAAGTGCTGGACTCTGCACCTGAGAGAAGGCAATCCTTGTTATGTGTACACAATGGGGAAGGAGATGCTGGAAAGCAACACCACAGAAGGGGACTGGGGGTCCTGGTTGATGGCAAGTTGAACATGAGCCAGCAGTGCCCTGGCAGCCAGGAGGGCCAATCCTGTCCTGGGGGCATCAGGCACAGCATCACAGCTGGGCAAGGGAGGGGATTGTCCTGCTCTGCTCTGAGCTGGGGCAGCCTCATCTCGAGTGCTGGAGGCAGTTTTGGGTGCCACAATCTAAGAAAGGTAGGGCCAAAGGAGGGCCACGATGAAGGGCCTTGAGGGGAAACCTTATACGGAATGGCTGAGGTCACTTGATCTGTTCAGCCTGGAGAAGAGCAGACTGAGGGGAACCTCATTGCAGTTTTCAACATCCTTATGAGGGGGTAACATAGGGGCAGACACTGAGGACTAGTGACAGGACCTAAGGAAATGACATGAAGCTGTGTCCAGGGACGTTTAGGTAAGATATCAGGAAAAAGTCTTCCACCCAGAGGGTGGTTGGGCACTGGAACAAGCTCTGCAACAAAACGGTCACAGCATCAGCCTGCCAAAGTTCAAGGAATGTTTGAACAGTACTCTCAGGCACATGCTGTCATTTCTGGGGTGTCCTGCACAAGGGTAGAGGTTGGACTTTGATGATCCTGTTTGGTCCCTTCCAACCCAGCATATTCCATGATTCTATGAAATGGTAAACACCCAAGAGAAAGCTGATGAATGTTTATAACATTTGTTTCTGATATCCATAAAAACAGAAAAATAATAAAAAAAACAATTAGAAAATAAATGAATGATACTTTTATTCATGCTACTCAAAATACTCTGTCAGCTTTGTTCTGTAGATTCTGCATGAAAAATTGTCTTTACTAAGACTCTGGAGAGTTCAGTCCTCACTAGCTGCTATCCTGTTTCAACTACATGTTCTTTATGTCTTGACTTCTGCTCTCCAGCTCTGCTTACAGAGCCTGTGTTTGAAGGGGGCTGGTGCCAAAAGAGGAAAGAAGAGCATGGCTGAGTCCTCCGGTTCAGCTGGATCTTGCAGGAGTTTTCAGCCTGTCCATTGAAAGGATTCAGGTTCCTCTCGAACTACAATCTTGTGGACATGGTTATTGGGGAAAAAAAGGTTCAGGGATTGAATCATGGCCTTGACAGGAGGCAATTATTTTGTTAATAGAGTCTTCATTTTTGACAAAATACAAACAGTACTCTCTCTCTCCCCCTGCCTCATTGAAAAGGAAAAACTAAGTAAAGGTTAAGTTTTTAAATCAAGTTAAACCAATCAAAAATTTAACCTGATTGGTATTCAAGAGCCTAGATTATGACCTAAGTGAGTCTTCACTGACTTCACACAATTTCTTAAGTGAAACTCCATAACTTTCTAACTTGAACTTTTGGCTAGGAGTTTTGATGTTTTTTTAATAAAAATAAATAAGTACACAAAACAATCATATAATGTAATATTCAGCAGCATCTCTTTGCATCTTCTAAGAGCAGAGCTGGAGAAATATACATTTTGATTAACAACCTGATCGGGGACACATTTGGTTATTTGGCTGCATTTAATGCTTCAGCATAGGAGCATGTAATTTAAAAACAGATAAAGAACAAATAATTACAAGGAAAGTTTAAGCTTTCATCTTAAAAAAATAAAAAAAGAGGTATTGTGTGGTTATGGTATGGCAATCTCTGAAACCAACTGCGTAACCAAGATGAGTTCACTGATTTTTACACAGGCCAAAAGGGAGTTCAGTGATCACCCCTTTAATGTCTTTTCCACGTCCAAGTGAATGAAGAATTTTCTTTAAGACCCACACTTACCCACCATCCAGTCCATCTCCTCTACATTGTCTCCATACAGGCCATGCCTGCTTCTTCCCTGAAACTTCTCTGTGGTGATGAGAGGGGTGTGAACATGTAAAAGGGAAACAAAGAGAAGAAATGGTCTATGCTTGTTTCTGAAATAAAAGAAAACAGTAGTCATTTCTCTTCAAACTGTCACTCAACCCAAAATATAACAGTGGTATTGCAGTTACTCTCTCAATTTATATTAAATTGTTGTGATCTAAACAATTTTCATTTTGGCATCTTTTTGGCTTTGAGGTTTTGGGAGACAGAAGAGATTAAAACATACCCCTCAAAGATTTTTTTCCTATGTTAAGACCAAAACAGTAATGGGTCCTTTGTTTTTCCAGTTCCAGATTAGACATGTGCCAAACATTAAATAAACAACTAGAAGAGGTCATAGCCAAAAGAGTGATACATTCCTGGAAGCAAGGAGAGCAGGACTCACTTGCCTGAGCTTAAACATGGATGTGCATCACTGAACATCTGAGGTGTCCTCGTGGAAGAGGCAGATGTGACCCACAGTGAAACCATATGGCCTTAACATCAAGCCAGCTAGAATATCCTAGGAAACTGAGACTACCTATGCTCCAAGTTTTAGAGAAGGAATTCATATTACCTCAAATTTCTCTTAAAAAACAAACACACAACCCCTAAATCCTGACAGAAATATGGATATGCCCAGATTTAAGACACAAATACTTTTAAAGACTTAGTAGTTTTTTCAATTCCAATTGAGGTTACTGATAATAAATGAAGGACACCTTTGGGAAAAAAAGTAAACAAAACCCACAAAACTAAACAAAACTCACTATTACTCTCCTGTTTGTAAAACATTAACTTCATATGACACTTTCCATGACAGTCCATTCCCAACTAAGATCATTTTTCTGTTCCTACTGGCAGAAGCCACAGTATTTGGCCAGAACTCCTTTGTATCACTTGTTCCCACCAGTCTGCTTCTCACCTCTGCTAATTACCTTTCAATGAATGCAATTGCCTCCTTCAGCATATTAGAAGTAGTTTTTTGTAGGTTCATGGGTTGTTCAGTGATATCATGGTTTCTCATCAGGATACAGTTCCAGTACTTGGTGAAACCATAGCTGGAGAACCAGGAGATGAACTGAAGAAGACCACAGATGGCCAGACAGATGATTATTTTCCATTTTACTGGAAATAAATTGGTAAGTTTTCCAATCACAAGAGTAACTACTGCAAAGATGATCATCTGAGTGTAAAACCAATACGTATCTTGCAAAGACTTGGCCAATTCAGGGTCATCTGTGCCTTGACACTCATTCACAAGGGTAAAAGGCATGCCATAAAAATAATCAAAACCATGATTTAAAGGATGGTGGCAGTGATCATGGCGGGTTTGGCAGTTCACACCCATATGCCACTTTCCTGGAAATAAAAAACAAAGATCTTAAATCCAATATTAGGGTGTGTCTTCCTGTATTTCTCAGTTAAGGTACAGCCAAGGGAGGAGTTGGTGTGGCATGGGGACAGACTCAGGGATCAGTAGTACACCATCCTTCAGATGCTGAATCCTCATTGATGAGGTCTCTTCTCAGCCACTTCTTCTCAAGGCTGAACAGGCACAGCTCCCCCTGCCTTTCCTCATAGGGAAAATTCTCTGGTCTCCTAATTATCTTTACTATTGATGAATCAGTTAAACAATGCTGGGCTCAGTGCTGACCCTTGGGGACACCACTGGTGACAACAAGACCCTGTGCCGCTGATCACGACCCTCTGGGATCTGCTGTTAAGCTGGTTCTCAACCCACTTCCCTGTCCACACATCCTTTCCACAGTTCCAGAGTTTGCCTATGAGGATGTTGTGAGAGACGGTTTTAAAAACCTTGCTAAAATCAATATCATTAACAGCAATGTGTTGAAATTGATATCATTAAGACCACTGTGGTGTCTCGATGCCAACTGCAGATGAAATTTTTCTGCTCTTAATACATCAGTGAACATCTCTGGTGGTTCATCCTAAAGCAATATGCACTGGCCAAACAAGATTCTTTCCTCTGAATTTACTTCCATTTGCAGTGTGTATTTATGTATTACATACACCTCATATTGGATTTACCAGGTACACTGTACTCACATTGGATTTGTGGATAGTGTTCTAAAAACCCTGCTGATTTTGAAAGTTATGCATACAAGAAAATCTAGTTTAACTGATCCTGGACATTTTGACAAAAAATGTATTTACAGAAGTAACCTAATTAGAATAACAAACAATTAAAAGGCAACAGCTTTCTTTGTCTCATACCTAGAAGTGCTGTAGAATAACCTTGCTGGCAGAGTATTCTGGCAAAAGTAGTTTCATTTGGTGGGAGCCCCCCTGAACCACCATTCCAGAAGAGAACCTGTCGTTGAGTGCTGGATGCCATGCCTAGAGAGGAATAATAGTCTTTAAAATAAAACAAGCCAGATTTCAGATTTACAGCCTTCTCAGATTATGTTTTCTAATGAATGGGACAGTTGCCTATGCCTAGTGCCTTTTTATAATCCATTTCCTATGCCCTAAGATATTCTGCTTGAACTCCAAAATTATGTCTTTTCCAAGCTCCATGTCATCATATGCTAGTGCAATGCAGATGCCTCAGCTATGCTGGGGTGTCTACAAATGGCAGGAAGACACATCTAGATATTGGACAACTTCTTACAGTCACAGTTCTATCAAAATACGATATTAAAAAACAAACAAACCGAAAAACAAACAAATAAGCTTTATCTAGAACAAATGGCTTACAGGATTAGGGGACCACACTTCTGAAATGTACAGTTCATGATTACATTTCTCTTTAAGCGGGTCAGAACCACATCAGAAGCTACACTGATTATTACTACTATGTGTAGTGGCTGAAGTCTTCTGTCATAAATTTACGTGGCTGAAATAAATATATTTTAAGACACAATTGCTGAGAACTATTTACAGTCTGACACATTTCACGGTGAAAAGTTTTCTCAGGATATTAAAAATATTACATTTAATACAATCCTAGTGCCACTGAACATACAACATCACACAATTTTCTTCTTTCTTTTTCTACCTCTGGGTGCTTTGTACTGTTTGGATTTTTGTCCATTTCTGTGTTGTCATTTAGCCACACATAATGTGTTTTATATGGGGATTTTCCCATAGAAATCGATCATTGGTCATCTCTAATTTTTTTCACATTTCACTGAGACTCCAAATCCCAAGATTAACTGTTCTTTAACAGGGTTTATTTAAGGGGATTTTTAATATCAACACTGACTAGACTAACTTCAGCAAACCATTGGAGAGAGGCCCAACCTGATCTGATAGGGTATCTGCCAGTCAGGAAAGCAGCTCTGCTTGGAGTACAGACAGCTGCTGCAGCAATGTGCTGAGTAAGTCTCACTCCATCCTTTGCCAGGCCGTCAATGTTAGGGGTCCTAAAGAGAAAAATCCCACCTCTGATAACAACATATTACACAGAAATTCATGGCATACTGCTCCTTCTAGTTTTGTTGAGCATACCATCAACAAATTTACAAAAATCTGTTTACCTACAACTCAGTTAGAAAAGCTCTGTGATTTATATGTATTTTTGACATACCTTGACTCCTTAGAAATGAGTTTTGCATGGGTATATGTGTTTTTACTAATAACTAAAAAAAAGGGAGGGGAAAAGACAAGTTATCTCAGGTATGTTCCACACCAAAATCCCATGCAGCAGAGGGAACAAGAGTCTGTTCACAACACAACACAACATCCAAGACAATAATAGGCTAGAACAAAGACACATCATTCTTTCAGTCTATATATATACAGATTGATAACTGCACAAGGGATAAATATACTGCATAGACTGACCTGTTATTTCATAATAAGTCTACTAGAGTTGTTAATTGATATTAAATTCTAATTTCATTCTGTCACATTTCAACGCTGGAATTATGGAAATTTATGCATTATACTCATTCCTCACAAGTACGGTGCAAAGACACATTTGCAAAGTTCTAAGTCCCAGAAAGTTTCTCAAGCATGCCTGTATAATTATGACTCCAGTAGGAACTACTGTAAAACATGCATTTTGTACCTAGTTTGAAAAGAAGTATATCTAGATAAACTAATAAATTAATGATGAATTTTAATGCTAAGTATCATCAGTAGGTTTTTAACAATTAAATTCACCAGGAAGGGATAATTTATTTCATACCTTATTGTATCATTACCATAGCAACCCACATCTCCAATACCAAGATCATCGGCCAGTATGAGTAAAAAGTTAGGTTTTGAAGGATTTGACACACAGGTTCTTGGAAACAGGCATAAAATTAGCCAAATATTTAGGTAGCTCCTAAAAGTAAAAGTAGAGGTAACAGTATTAAAAAAAAAATAAATAAAAAATAATTACAATAGACTTTAAACTACTATTCTGAAAGTTTTATGGGGACTCAGTATAGGTGCAAACAGCAACCAAAGACTGCCAGCAGATGGAGCTCCTGAATATGTACAGAAGTTCTTGAGTTTTATAATATTAGTACCATTTACTGGGATCGCTGTTGTTGTTATATTACTATTACGTTTATTGTTATTATGTTTATTATGTTTATTATTATGTTTATGTTTATTTCATACTGGAATTTTGTGTCTACATTTCTTTATTGACATTTGCACTGATCTCTGCAGATGTTCCCAGTAGATTAAGTGGTTGGATAATTACAAGTGTCCCGAGGCACCCTCTGTATGGAGCTCTAGGATGCTCCTGTTAAGGCTCCTGGAATGAATGGAACAGGAGCACGATGGTGATTGGTGTGGAGTGGTGCTGGTCATTATGGCAAGGGCTTTTGGATTGTGGCATTTACTGCAGCCTCTGCGACACACAGTGTCTGGAAAGTGCTCCTTAAGCCATGGGACCATCTGCAAAATCAAGGTGCAGCAGCAGACTTAATTATCTTCCTAGGAGACCCTAATAATATCTCTGTATGTTTTAGCTGCTCAAAGTGTTTGTAATTGGAAGCTTACAGCTATTCACCTGAAGTAAAATACATATGCTAGAACACATCTGACTGCTAATTCATTAGTAGACACTACATTAGTTCATTAGTAGAAACTACAACATGATAAATATATAGTAAGTGCACTATGCCATACACTGTATATACTCCTAAACCTCCATGTCTTATAAAAGTAGGCTAATACAGGTTTTGAAATGCCAATGGATCCAAACCTGTAGTAGCTACTATTAAACTATTAGATCCTCATTGAATTGGGGTGGTGGTAGTGAGGAAAATGTGAGATTATCTGCTTACATTTTCTTAAGCACAACACCTAAAATCCAGGACAGAGCCTCAGTGAATGCCTTTTCTTACCATTGATTTCCCCGGTAAACTTCATAGTTTTCCATTTTATGAAACAGGTACATAGCTGGTCATACAAATTCTGATGAAAAAGGAAAATAAAGAAATCTGAAGCCAGAAGTTCTGGTGATTTCGCAGTTTTGCAAGGTCTGGTTTGTTTCCAGCTGGTGCTAATTCCTGGGGGACTTGTGAGAATTTGGAAAGAAGGCAAAATGTTAATGGCTTTTAAAAAGTGCTAAAGGTGCCTATTACTCAATACATGCACAGAGCTGTTCATGTTCAATGAAAGGAATGTTTTAAACATTTGACAAATAAGGTAAAACTATTATCTCACTTTTTACTTAACTTCACATCAACTTTTGGGAAAACAATCTAACTTTACTGGGAGCTTATAAACTACAAAAAAATGCATCTTTAAAATCCATCCTGGAAACTAATATTGTCACTGTTATTCTTAGGAAAGGGGCTGTATAGTTCTTCAGTTTGGATGCCATCAAGTGCATTCAATTCTATCTGAATTGTTATTAAAAACTTCTAGTAACTAGATGTTTCTAGAAATATAAACACCTTTATGACTATTTCCTTAAAGGACTCCAAACCTTAAGCCATTTGCAAATTTAACAAGCCAGTTTTTCTGTCTGCTGACTCTTATGAAGTCAACCTGGACTTTAAGAAATAATCTTTTCATTCATTAAATACTTATTTTTGTCTGGCAAGGCAATTATATGAGTGGAAGTGATTTAGTAATTTTCTCTGGTTGCTGAAATAGAGAAACTTTGGAAAAAATAATGGCTTGGGAAATGTGCCCTTTTTCCTTGTGAATAACCTAAGGGATCTACAGATAATGTTGACTGGAATTGTGCAAACAGTCCAGCAGAAGTAAATGGTAAACTGCCTCCAGTGGGGAGTGGCGTGTGCTCAGCTTTGTGGAGTACACTGAGCTAAATTAGAGATGCCATTGATTCCATCACTGAGAAGAGAGAAAAAAAAATGGAAATATCCCATCTGTGCAATATCCCTACTTTTCCATAATTCTTTGTATTTCAAAACAGCCCAAGAACAAAGTTGTTGTTGGCAGTGCCAAGGAACAGACTGAAAGTAATGAGAACATTTACTTTATATAACAACTCAAGACACGCTTGTAAACACAAAGTCACTTCTAAACACAGAGAACTGAAAAGTTCTATCTTGACTAATGAAAGACTTGGAGTTTTTTCTCCAAAAATGAAAATTTTCAGAGAGTTTTTTATCTCCCTTTTTAGTACACAAGAGTTCACCTGGTTCCTTAGTCTGAGGAATATTAACTGCCCAGAGCAGAGTATAATTCTGTCTTATGCATTTCAGAGGATGAGCCATAAGACAAAAAATTGCAGATACTGTTATTCTGATCAGGAAAATAGTATTAAAAGAGTCACAATTTGGAGCCCATTGATGATTTTTCCAAGCAAGCTGCAGCTGAGACAACAACGGAAATAAAAAACCAAAAACAACCCCAAACCCACCACTACCTAAACAAATAAAGAAACAAATCTACAGTGTTGATGTTTCCCTTTGCTGTTGGCAAGATCCCGGAAGGCAGTACTGAAAGTGGGTGGGTCAGAGATTAATGGGAAGGCAGCAAAGTCTCTCTGACTCAATGCAGTGGCTGTTTGAAGCAAGATGCAGGTGCCAAGACCCCACTACCAAAAAAGCGGGTTGCATTAAAATGAAGTAAAGGACTTGCTACTAGGATCTCAAATGGTTTTGAGATGGCAGTGTAGCAGTGTTTCACAGTCACAGCCTGGATGCAGTTCCCCTGAGGCCCCACTGAGCTACAGTCCTATAGGATAGAGCTGGGGAAATGATGAGGCAATTAATCATTAATTAATGAATTACTGTCACAATTAATGCCTGAAGCCGTTAATCTGTGACAACAAAGAATGACTGATGGCTCTGGTCATCGCCTCTAATGGCAATATCTTCATGGTGCTCTAACAACAGACAGAGCTCTGCCTTCCCAGCCACTGTTAGGCAGCTTTACACTTAAAGAGACTACACTTGTAGTATATGATTAAGCCAAAATTATTACAATGAAAATCTAGTCTACAGTAAGTAGCTGAGGATCAGCCCTTGGGAGCTATAGTGGAGAAAAAGCCAGACAGATCTGAACATCTCAGAAGCCCCTTGACTCCCCAGAGTGTTGATCAGCTTCCCAAGCTCATGCAACAGCTTTGCTGTCTTCCACCTTCTCCCCACAGGTTCTTGCATCACAGTCAGCTGGTCATAGCACGCACATCAGTATTTAGACAGAAATTTATGTAGAGTCCTTCAGAAAAACTGTGAGCTTGAACTGAAGCATACTGGTGGTACTGAAAAGATCTAAATATCATTGGATGTGGCACTATCTGACTTACTGCAAGGCATTTTAGGAGCACTTCTCTTACTGAAGGGCTACATGAATGAGCACACTTACTAAAAAACCACCAAAATTTAAATATGCCTATTCACATTTCTCTGTTAGGGTTTAATTCCTTCTGAAAGCAGAGCTCTCACTGATAGTGCTAGGATGTGATGAGCCCACTTCTGGGCCCTAGGGCTTGTCCAGTTTCCTTAGCTGTTAAATGAAAAAACCCAACATAATTTATAACTCTAACAACAGCCTCTAAAATTCAAGAACCTCTTACAGAAATCCAAGAATACATCAAATAGTAATTCCCTCTGTAAGCCAGTAAGCTTACAGATCATCAGGACTAACAAAAAAGACCAACTCCATTTAACAGTGTGGGAAACAAACCCTGTTCTCAGTTGTTTTTGTTCCAAAATCCCTCTTGCTCTTGGATGTGCTGACCAGTCCTGATTCTCCAAAGGCGTGTGGGTGAAAACCAGCAGGAACTCGCTCCTGTTCTTCTTGCTCTCTCTTCCCTGTCTCTCCAGCATGGACACACTGGGATCCCTGCCAGCAGCAGCCAGTAAACTGGAACAGCTATGCAGGTTTTACATGAATTCCAGGCAGAGTACAAAGTCCTTATTGTTGAAATACTAACACAACATGGTGACTGCCTCTTCTAGATTTCCTATCTGGTTAATTCTGGGAAAATTGGTATGAAGTCTGCCACTGCTCTATTTTATTGCTTTAGAAGATATGCTATAAATAATAAAAGGATATGCTACAAATGGTTTTGATTGTCCCATGCAGCTTTTCTGGCCTTCCAGATGAGATAAAAGGACTAAAAAGGACTAGCTTGTTCTCCTCCTCTTCTGTCATGTTGTTTTTCTGATTTCAGTATTTAGAAAGGTAGGCATACCTGTGCTGAAGATGTGTTTATTTGTAGTATTTACTACCCATCCCCTTTTTTCACATCTTAACTCTGGTGTAATGCATTTCACAATTCAAAAGGTCTTGAGCAATTACTTAGAGGATCCTTATTTATTTGGTTCTCCGTGCTACTTGAATACAGCAATTGCTGAATTTAAGACTGTGTTCTAGAGAAGTCTGTAGGAGTCAGTGAGATGGAAAGATGAAAAGCTAAAACGATCAGATTCATATAACCCAGTGGCAAGGATAACCAGGGTTGGAGACAGTTCCTTTTTTTTTTACTTCTTTGCACTTATGACTATATTCAGTTTTGTAGTAGCCAGTTATATTCAGTTATTTTTGTAGTAGTTATTTTGTAATGTTGTGATATTGGGCTACTTTTATTAACATCTATTTGCCTGTAATACTCATCTTGTATGACTGCTTAACAGTTTGTGATACTTCTGGTGCAAAGACTTGAAAAAATTGTATTTCTCAAAAATTACATTGTGCTTTGGGAACAGCAGATCTTTGAAAGCTGCCAATAACACAAGTATTAACTTTTACTGGCTTTCATCCAAATTATGACCAAACTTTCCTTTGACTATTTACGTCTTTCTCACCACGTGTCCACTACTGAAGATAGGCCCATGCTGCTGCTGGCATGACTAAAAATGCAAACTAAAACAAACTGCACTGCCCCTGCCACCCCCTCATCACCCCCCATCCCTCAAAAAAAATGAAATTAAAAGTCCTACACCTTCACTTTTTTTTCCTACTAGCAAAACTCTATCTAGAAGCAAAGACCTTGCATTCTCTTTCTCACCACTAAATTAGTGACCTCACAGAGTTAACAGCCATGATTACTTATTTTCTTCCACATAATTAAATTTTAAACGAACACTTTTTCCAAAAAAAAAAAAAAAAAAGGCAAATAAGTAACACCAAAACAGAACAGAGTTGATTTTTATCTCTGCAGATTGAGCTAAGCAGTATTTCTTCCTCTTCAGCTAACTAGTTTTTCACTGCTCCTGAGCACAGAAACCTGCTGTAAGCAGACAAATTCTTCGGCAGCAAAAACTTCTTTTTCTTTTTTTTCTTCTTTTTAAGTTTTCTTTCTGGCTTTTTACACATCTGAATACTAAAAGCAAGCACTGGCATTCATGTAGCTCCTTGTCCCTTTGACAAGCTTTCTGAGGGAACGTGATGAACATAAATACTGAAAAAACAGATATAAAATTTCATAAAATCACTTTTATCTTAGACTTTGGGAAGAAAAAAAAAATCTATTTGCCAGTCTTGTATCTCTTAAGTGTTGCAGGGCATTACAGTGGCACAATGAATCCTTTCAGAGCACTAATATATTCAGGTAAAGTTCAGGGGGAAGTTCTCTAAAAGGACCTTGGAAATAAGCAGTCCCTGAAAGCCCCTTTGAGTCACTCAGGCATTCTTCTTGCCAAGATGAGGACAAGAGGAGTGCTTTCCATCCCTGCCTGTCTCATATTAAAAAAAAAAAAAAAAAAAAAAAAAAGTTAAAATTATGAAATCTGCTTTTACCTATGTCTTCAGCCCCATCCCAGCACTTTATTCCCTCATAGTATTACACGCTGTATATTTGCTGATCCCTGAGGTGATCCTGCTTGTGGATTAAGGTTGGGTCAAGGACAAATTCCATCTCAGGTAACATACTGCTTACAGTTCTCCATATTCTAAGTTGTTAAGTAGCAGCATTGTGCTGCTTACCATGCTTAGAGCTCCAACTGATTATTTTTCAGCAATCCATGGAGGAAGACTGCAAGTATGTTTAGCTACTAAACACCAGTAAAATTTGAAAGAAATAAGGAAAGAAACAGTATAAAACACACATATGATACATACCCATGTAAACTTTTTCAAAATTCCCTAGAATGCTATTTCTGGAAATTATGATAGCCAGAAACTTCCACTCGAGAAACAGATCTCATGGCTTACAACATGAAAACACTAAAAGAAAAACAATCATTTGACAGCTAGTATTGCTAAGTGATTGTACAACATCTGCTTAATGAATCAGGTAAGTGTAAAACATCAGAAAAATACAGGCAACTATTATGTAACTTTTGTTTACAAGACTCAATATGCACTTACACCATAAGTGAGCTCACAGTGTCTTATTAACAAGGATCTTGAGGACAGATCAGAAGCCCTTGGTTCAGGCAATCAGATGTTGAAAAAACCCTGCTAAACTATAAAAATTTGTACTTACGCTTTCCTTGTATGTTACCTTATGCGATGCCTCCCTGCTTCCTGGCAATTCTGTAGCAAGGCAAGCCTGGGATGGATAACATGAACAGGATAAAAGGTACTAAGAGGCTCTTTCTCCCAGGGTTTTCCTTGGTTTATGTCTTCATGTCTTCCAGGGGGCAAAGAGGAAGTTTCCCAAAGTCTGGGGTCTTTTCTAGGGTCAGGAAAGAGGAGGGAAAACTTGACTTCCTGCCAGTAGGATAACAGAGGGGTCAGTCCATAGATTTACAGGGGTAACAGAAATCAAGGGACATACCATTCTTAATACATCTTGGGTACAGGGTTACAACACTTATAATTATGTTCTAAGTTGATATTCTGTGCTCAGTGTGCATCTAGAGAATGACAGTGCTATAAATTATAGCATCCTCCTATTCAGGAAATTTGTTCCTTCAAGATTTCACAGGGAAGCTGGATCTGTGCAAGAGCCTCATGTCTTAGACTGCTTCTGTGAGGGCTTGAACAAAGGAAAAGACAATTTTAGTTCTGTGGCACTCACAGTCAGGGAAGGATTAAAACAAAGAGTGGGGGGAAATAATGATATTTTTAATAGAGTTTAATTTCCTAAATGAGGGTAAATAAAGGAACAACAAGAACTTAAAGCAAATAAAGCATAAGGAAAACTGATTCCTGAGTCCAGTTCAAAACTGGACCCTGAATCCAAGGTTCTTGGGGAAAAAAAACCCCAGGTGGGTCAATTAAAACAACACAATTTTAATTTGTCCAAGTACAAAGAAATGCATTCAGGAAAGAGACAGAAATTTTCCAACCAACGGCAGCAATGGCTCTGCAATGTAGCAAGGCAATCCTGAAAACAAATTAAGCTTACAGAAAGCAACAGATTGGGCACAGTCACCAGAGTGATGTCAGAGGTAAAAGAGGAATTCAATCAATCCTTCTAACTTTACAAGGGAGACCTTATTGCTCTTTACAGCTACCTGAAAAGAGGTTGTAGGGAAGTGAGAGTCAGTCTCTTTCCCAAATAACAAGTGACAGCACAAAGGGAAATGACTTCAAGTTGTGCCAGTGGAGGTTTAGACAGGATATTAGTAAAAAAAAAAAATATTCAGAGAAAGGGTTCTAAAGCATTGAAACAGGTTGTCCAGGAAAGTACTTTAAAGGCACAACTAGAAATGCAGATCATCAGTTATTAAGTCTGGTACCTCCACATAAGAGGTCGTAGGACTCTGATAATCCAGCCTAAACATTTCTGCAAAAATGAGACCAAATCCCACATAGGTCTAAACAGCAGAAACTGGCATCAAACAATTTTGATTGTCTGCAAACCTTATCCAAAACCTATTCTCTTTGGCAGCTGTTACTACACATGACTGCTCTACCATTTATTTCTCCAAATTTACCAACCATAAATGAAGGCTTAATCAAGTTCCAATAAAATCAGGAATGCTACAAAGTCTACAGCTGCCTCAACAGTCACTTGAAGAGATTTAGCCAAAAAAGTTTTGCTTGGTTTATTACGGGGATGAAGTAGGTGGACCTAACTCAACATGGATTGGTAACAACTTCCTCTAGCCAGCAGCCTTTTGTAGGCTCTGGTTTGGGCTTTTTTATTGAGCTTTGCTTTAGAGAAAACAAGCTTCAAGCCTGAAACTGCTAGAAAACTAGCCACTTCTTTCCCATCTGTAGCTTAGCATTAGGTAATTCCCCCATTCTCTATTTCACTTGTTGAATGTATTCTTGGATTCAAATTAATTATTCTCAATACATTGAAGGAAAAAAAAGATAAATTTACAAAGAATAAAAAATACCAACCTTCACTTCAAATATATCTCCTTGTTAGCAAAATATTTATTGAAGCCAGGCATGTCCCATGTTTCACCATCATCCGCAAAAGCCTGGCATCACCACCACTCACTGGGAATATACCAGAGTGAAAGGAACTTCTTATTCTTAAAAATGCTAAGAGAGATCCAAGTCCAACAGAAAAATTTGGAACAAATCCTCGTTAATTAAGCTAAAAGCCTGTAATTACACACAGCAAAAAAACTTACAGTAATTTCACGAATACAAGCCGCACCAATTTGACCAAAATTTTGGTGGAAACCCGGAAGTGCGGCTAATATTCCGGGGCGGCTAATCTATTAACAAAATTCTAAAAGCTGCCAACACGGAAGTGAGAGCCCGCGGCAGCCCCAAGCCAAGCTGGAGCCCGGCCGGCCCTGGCTGAGGTGGGAAAGCCTGGCAGAGGCGGGGCCAGCAGTGTGGGGGGCGGGCGGCAGAGCCTGAGCCAGCAGGGCGGGGCGGGGGGGCGGCAGAGCCCGGGCCAGCAGGGCGGGGGAGCCCGGGAGAACTGGGGCTAGCAGTGCAGGGGAGCATGGCAGAAGCAGGAAGGCCGGCGGGTGGGGCTGCCTGGCAGCGGGGGAAGCCCAGCAGAATCGGGGCCAGCAGCGTGGGGGAGCCCGGCGGTGCGGGGGCCTGCAGTGCCGGCCAGGGCGAGGAAACGCGGCGGCGGTGCAGATGGGAGGGGGCGGCCGGCGAGCCTGGTGGCGGCGGCGGCAGCCCTGCCGGCGGGGCGAGCGAAAGCGGCGCTCGTGAAAGCGCCGCTCGGCGAGCGAAAGCACCGCTCGCGAAAGCGGCGCGGGGCGGGGCGGGCGCGGCGCTCGCGAGGCGCGGCGCAGGGCGAGCGAAAGCGGCAGCGGGGCGAGCGAAAGCGGCAGCGGGGCGGGCGGCGAGCCCGGCGGCGGCAGCCCTGCCAGCCGGGCGAGCGAACGCGGCAGCGGGGCGGTGCTGACGGGAGAGGGGGGCCAGCGAGCCCGGCGGCGGCGGCAGCACCACCCGGCCAGCCCCGCCGAGCCGTGGCGCTGAGCTGGGCCACCCGGCCCCGTCGGCAACCATGAGCGGGCCGAGCCTGCCTGGCCCCGCCCCGAGCCAGTAAAGCCCGCTATGCCGCGATCCTGTTACTAATTGGCCAATTTGTGAAAGCTGCGCACGGATTCTCGCTACGAACGAAAGTGCGGCTAATATTCGGGGTGCGGCTTATCTATTGACAAAGACAGCAACATTGTCGAGGCACCGGGGGTGCAGCTTATAATCCGTGCGGCTTGTATTCGTGAAACTACTGTACCTTGTTTTCTTTGCCTAACTTCAGATAGTGAAAGAAATAATTTGCACACTGCTGCAAAACCAGAGCAAAACTCCAAATTCTTTAACACGTATTTAAATATTAAAAAGTGAATTACAATTATTACATATATAGAAATATTTACTGGTGACATGCAAAAAGTCTCTCTCTGCTTAGTTGTTGGCTGAAAATAGACACTTGTTTTCCACCTTGTACAAAAGCACGCTACAGAACAACTTCATCTCAGTAAACAGTATATTAAAATGTAATTAAAAATTCTAATTTCGCATTACACTGTGGCTCTGGAGGAAGCACATTTGACAGATGTTATGCCATGTACAGTTCCACCTGTTGACCCCTTTCTTCCATAGCTTCTAAGTATACCGGTGTTCAGAAGAGGAGAAGCAACAAGTAGAGAAGGACAGAGAGAAGAAATTAAAAACCCAGCTGATGGGAGCACAGCCAGTTTCTCAGTGCTTACAGCTGGTGAGCCAGAAACAGGTGTTAGTCATCAACCACAATACAAAGGATGCCCTTGCAAATGTGTCAAAAGCAGAAGATTATCACTAGCCTCTTTTTTCCCCTCTTTCCATTCTGCACCCTCAAGGAACCAACTTCAACAGTGCTTACTAAGGAGGATACAATTTTTGGTGGCCTGGAAAATATCAAGCCTTTCTCTCAGGTACTATAATTATATTACTACTTAGTTCTGTGCACTGCCAGTAAGTAATAATCTTGTGGCAAGTAGCCCAAATTTTTAAACTTATTATGGTTACCCTGTTCTGGCCAGGCTGCTGCATAGCAGCACCCTGCCTTCAGAGCCACAGCAGAAAGGGACGGTCTGGTCCTAGGCTGTAAATTACCTTGAGCATCTTCACATTATGATTAGCAGCCCCTGGGCTAAATGATCTCATTGAGCTTTTTGGCTTCAAACTACTCACCTAGGAACACAGAATTTTCCTTCCAGCCAGGACATAAGCAGTGCACAACTGGAAAGTCAAGACAGAAAGAGGGCAGAGGAATGAGATTAAAGGAGCAGCAACTAAGGGCATGGCTGCTAGAGGAACAGTGAAGAACACAGGTAAGCAAAGCAGAGGTACATCGTGCTTTGTGTCTATCCCTATGAATAATACCTCCAAAACCTGGAGTTTGGTTTGAAACACTTACAAGGGAAGGAAAGCACAACTTGTTAATTATTGTACTCTGCTGATTCTCCCCATCACACGCTGCTGCAGCCTTGATCACACTTTTTTTTTTTTTTACTATTTACAAGCTGCTCTCCTAGCTGCAGTGGCAGGTGGAGACTGAGAGCTTGGCAGAGCAGGATGGCAGTGAGAGGAGGGAGGCCACCCCCCCAAAAAGGGCAGAATTCGCTGTTCCAACCCAACTTCCAGCTCTGTCCCATGGGAAGTGGGGTGGAATCTGCCTTGGAAAGCTCTGGCTTTCTGGGCTGCTCCTACCCCGAGCCCCAGGGTCCCAGCGCTGATGGCAAATTCCCCTTTTGCCAAAGATGGCTCAGCTCTGTTGAAAGAAGGAAAACAAGAAGTTGCCTCTAAAATCATAGGCAAGGGTGAGGTTTTTGGTGGGAGGGGGTATTTTTTTGTTTTAGTTTTGTTTATTTTTTTTTTAGCAGAACAAAACAACTTAATCAAAAAGAAAACAAAAAGAAAAGAAACACAACCTAAAATTCAAACAATGCCCAAATCTTTTACTTACTCCATGCTCACTCACTTTGTTGTCACTTCTCTCTTCACCTCAGACTTTCTGATCTTTGCTTCCAAGGAGGTGCTATCAAAACCATGGCTCATATCAGAGTGATTGGCAGGTGTCAGTCTCGTTTAAAAAGTGGGCAGAGGCATTTACTTCTTTTACTGCCTACTGCAGGGGAAGGCTTCCCTGCCTTCCCCTGGTACCACGTGTTGAGTGAGGAAGAATTGTTCAGAAGCAGATGCTGGAAATCCATCTGCTGCAACTGCCAAGGCAAACAGAAGAGCTTGAGCAGCAGCTGAGGGAAAGCTGGGAAATCTCAGGCAGTGAGACTGTTGGCTACAGCACACCGTGTGCAGAACCACCCTGTGGATGGGAGAGCCCAGAATGAGCCAACCAGCTCCCTTGGGATCAAAAAAAATCTATCCTGGTATTGTCCAATCCATCTGTGCAGTGCTGTGTGCACGCCAGTCCTGGCAGCCCGGCTAATTCCCTCTTATGTTATTGCAGTTCCTCTGTTTGTGAGTTCTCTCCTATGCCAGCACTAATGCACATGTGGTTGCACAGTCTGGCTTGCCATGCATCTTTCCAATCCCATTGGGGTACTGGACTCCTCTTTTTACTGGCTATGTGTGCTCATACTGGTTTAAGAACAGGGTACAAAGATGCTATGCTCTAATACACAAAATAAGGACTTTATTCAAAGAAAGGCAGGAAACAGGAGAGAGATTCTTGGCAAAGGCATATTCTTGCTCAAAGGCCAAACTAAATATTAATAAAAAACACTCTGGCAAGAACGAGAAAACAGAACTTACAGCCCTTGATAATTACAGTGGTATTAAGAACACTGTTAGTGGGTGTGGTGTACAGAAATCAAGGGGACCATTAGGGTCTTACATATTATCAGCATATTGCAGCAGTTACTGCAATATTTTCACTAAAATCTTCTGCCCAAAAAAGTAATTGGTAGCTGAGAAAAGGGGCAAAGAAATAAGAGTGCAAGGAATGAGGTCTCAGATCAAGTTCAAGCTCCACTGTTGAGAGTAGGATGCTTGCATGCATTAGGGAGAAGATATTAAAGGAAAGCTTCAGAAATATGAAGACAAAGATTTTTTTTTTTTTTTTTTTTTTTTTTGAGGGACTTAGAAAAGCTAGGTAGAAATGGTAGAATTCAGGAGGCAGCAGAAAATTCCTGGATTACAAACCAAGACTCAGTGAAGAAAGTAGGGATTTGGGTTTGGCCCTTGTTACTACAAGGCAGATTTGATCACACCATTTCCAGCTCTCACATCTGTGGAAATTTGCTCTGTCCAGTTCCTCCATTTTGTGTCTCTGGCCATCTGCCATCGTCAGAAGCATAGTAAGGTGATGTGATACTTTCAAAGCACTCTTTGTTACCAGCATCTTTAATTTGGCCTCCAGAGAAAGACTGGAAAAGGATGAAATAAAATAACTTCTGTATCCTCTGATTATCAACAATTTTTCTTGATTTCTCAACTTCTTTCGTATAGATTGAACATCTATTTTTAAAAATACTTGCAAATTTGTCTTATAAATAACTCATTAATTGTAGCAACAACTAGTAAGAAAGAAATGAACTGCCTAATGGTAGAAAGTAAACCCTGTAACTGGCACGTGTTTGAATTTTGCAAATATCAGAGTCTTCTGCTGAGATTAGTAAAATCCTTTATAACAAAAACTATCAACAAACCATGAAGGGTGCTGAAGTGTGCAAGAACAAAACAGTGAAGCCCCAATGACAAACCAATGCAAACTGAAGTAAAATCCTGAAAAGCAGGACAAGTAAGAGCTTGTTCTTAAATATTAATAATAATTTACAATAATAACTTTTAATTGTTTCTTTTTGATAGGATTAAAATGTCTATTTGTAAAATACATATGATGTTAAGACACGTAGTGAAAATTATGAGGCAATGTTGTGTCCCTTCAGTTTCATGGTACTGACAGATGCTGTGTGAGTTTTTAAATTTATAATCCTGATTTTGATGTTTCCAGGTACTGCCATTGATTACTGATATTTTGATTTACCCCTGCAATGATACTTAACAGCATAGTCTTTTTTGATATAGTCTTTAAGTGTAGACATCACTGATACCAGCTTGCATGTCCATGGACAAAACTATTAATCTATGAATCCTGACAAATTATCAGAATATTCTATCATGGTGTCCAAACAAGCTTAGCTTGAAATACCGAAAACTGATATCTTTTTGATGATCATATGCTGAACTAAAGCTGAAGCACTTGACTGCTGTGTGTTTGTTGGACAGTGTTGAATAGCGTTCAAAACCAGCTTAAAAATATTGCTCCTATTCTAATGCAAAAACAAACAAACAAAAAACAACCATAAAACATCAAAACAACCATAAAATATCAAGACTTAGAGAATTATTCTTTTTTTCTTGTTCTTCACAGATCTGCTTTCAGTAAAACAGACAAATCTTTTATGTCCAACTTTCAAATGAAAAGAGATAATTATGTTTTAACAGCTTAATTTTCATGCTAAAATGTTGCTTTCTACTGTGTTTGAAAACATTTTCAGTATCCAAATTTAGATCTTAGGAGTTGTATAAGACGCTCTTGAAATCCCGTCTTAAACACTGTCTATGTCATCGTAGGCTATGACCAGCAAAAATCAATGAGATGAGAACTGTGTTGTGACTGAGCAGAAAAGTCAGTCTTACCAAATTATTTGCACTGAAATAGTAGCCCATGAATCTTGTAGGGGAAAAAAACTCTATAAATGTGAATAAGCATATGAGCAAGCTGATTAGTGTTTGCTAGTTAGCTGTTTCCAAGTATGTTATTGTCAAGGCAGCCTTTACCATCACCTGACATCATTCCAAGTATAATACCCTGTTCTACCCTGAATGGTTGCTGATCCCATGGCACTGTGGAGTTCAGCAGGGGATGATCACTGTGCTTTCATGTGCTAACACCAGTGTCCAGGACAAATCCTAGCTCAGATGTTTTCCAGTAGCCTCTAGTCCTAATGCTATGAAGTATTTCAGCACAAGAAAAACTGGTTTGCTCATACTCATAGATATTACACCTGTGCATTTCTAAATATATAAAGGAAGGGATATAAAATCCCATATACTAAACTGGCTTGAGAATGGAAGTGGTGATAGCCTGGGAAATGACTGAGAAAATTTAAAAATTCCAGTCTGATTACAGTAATTTTAGCTAAAGCAAACACTTCATTTTGAATATGAAAAGACCTTTAAATCTCTCCAAGAAAGAACAAGTTAAATAGAATACATTCAAATGGGAATAAAACCCCAGACATTTCTAACAATGGAGGAAGTAGCAGCAATCAGAAAATGTGAAAGTTATGGATTTAGTGAATGTCTTGAATTTTTCACAGTAAGACTGAGCACCTTTCTCATCAGTAGCACTGATGGAGCATCTGGTAGAATTGTAACAGTCTGTGAAATGCATGAAGTCACAGCATAAAATAAAATTTTGCTTTTAAGCTGTAGGGCTTTGTTTACCTGCAGATTTCCTGGTGACTGAAATGTGGGAAACAAAAGAGGAAATAAAACCAAAACAAACCAAATGTTTACCCAATAAAATGAATAAAATAAATTGGTCCTAGCACAGTAGTTAAAGAGTAGTTAAAAACAGTGAAGTAAAACAAATGGGAAAACTATGTTCTCAGATGCCTAGCTATTCAGATATTCCAATGTAAACATGTCCATGTGAACAGAGTATTTACATCCCTACCAAAAAACAAAAGCATTAATTGCAAGGTCACTTAATTAGGAACAACTATTTTAAGACAAAGAAGGGAAGAACTTCAGCAAACAAAGCACAAAGAGATTTAAGCTAAGTAATTCTAACTCTTTGGTGGAGTGAAAATGTGACTTGTGAAGCAAACAACAACAACAAAAAAACAACGTTAATTCTTCATTTCTTTTTTTCATAGCAAATTATAGTGTACGGTATCTTTCAAAGGGTTTCCTGAGCATGCTACTTGTCAGCAGGAAACATTTATGACTGAGATCTGGGCAGGGTAACTTGCGCAGTTCTGTGCCCAAATGGTGGAAAAATTTATCAGTGTGGCACTACTGTGGCCACCAGTGTCAAAAGGTCCTTGCCAATACTGTTTAGGGAGCTGGACGTCAAGGGGCTTTGGAAAAGACAATCCTTTTGTTTATTTCTTCTCCATCAAAAGAGGCTGGCTCCAACCAGAGGAGTCCCACCCTTCTCGGACAGAGCAGGCAGCCCAGCTTGTCACATTTCCAAGCCCTATGCCTTTCCCAGGCCAATCATCTGTCATCATCACTGCTGCTGCAGTCACTAGCTACAAGAGAAGAATAAAAGCCTCTCCTAAAAAAGATTTTTTGAGGAACTGCAGACAAGACTATTTTCTAATTATTTTGGAAGCAATGGTCTGCAAAAAATTTGTTATAAGGTCACCTTATGCATTGCCAGGATAACAAAAGAGAGATAAGGATAACAAAATTAAAGGAGATTTCAGTCCAGGAATCACTTAGAATTTCAGCCCAAGAACCTAAAGGAAAGCTTCCGAATATACATTCAGAATAATTACTTGTACACCTCTAATCTTGGCCTGCTCTAGTGCATTCAAACTATTCATTCACTTGTCAGCAGATGCCAGTTAAAGCATGGTCTTCAGATCATCCATCTTAATCCCTCCCTGAGAATGTCCAGCATAAAGCTACCTTTGCTAAATACCATGCCATTCACTGGAACAATTTTTTTATAAAGGCTCAGTTTAGAGAAACAAACGACCCCATGGGTTAACACCCCCAAAGGAAACACTCTTAGTCTAAATACATTTTTGAGAAAGTATCAGGGTCTATCCTTTACAGGCCAACATATTTATTATCATCCTCTTTATCACACCAACAGAATGGGAACGTTCCACAGCACGGCTGCAGCCACGGCTTCCACACCACGTTGGACACAGAGAGCTGCTCTGGAACTGGGGTCAGCGTCCTGCGATGCTCCTCAATGGCTCTGCCAATCTTCCTTATGACAGTGTCAAAGAGGGGCTCTGTGTCAGCAGAGAGAGGTTTGGCTTCAGAAGGGTCTTGTGAGAGCTCAAACAGCAATGGAGGCTCATGGTGGGTCACTCCTTCCCCAAAGCATGGGCAAAATCCTCTGTCATAACAAGCCCCAGCTCCGGGAGGACTGAAGATGGGAGTCACATAATGAGCCTTCCAAACAGCTCCCCCTGGCAGGAAAGAAAGAATCACAGAAGGCTGGTTATAATAATGTAAATTATCACAAGGAAGAGTGAATGTTTTTCTAGAGTTCATTTCTGGATGCACTTCAGCTCTACACTCGTTAGTTAATGTAGTGTTGTAATTTCTTGTGGTGCTGTAAAATACAGACAATGTCGGTAAGCTCTTTACTACATTATACCTGAACTACGTGGAAAGATGAAATCCCAGGAACAAATGTGTTAGAACAATGTGCCCTCCTGTAGACTGAATGTAATTGTTTGGAAAGAAGCTCTCTGTCTCACAGTACTCACTGTCCTTCTGGTGCCAGCGCACAGCGTGCAAGTGAACGCCGCAGTAATGGAAGAGGAACTCGTGCTCCGAGTGTGCCACTGCTCCCCGCAGCAAAGGCAGCAGATCCCGGCCATCAATCACCCTAGCACGAGAAGAGACCACAGGGCTGAGGTGAGCTGGACACAACTGTGCTTCTTCTGCACACCTCCAGTTAGCTGGAACTGGCAGCTCTGGAGAAGAAAGAGGATTGCAGGAGGTGGCTGCTAGGGGCTGAATCTCAAAGGTAGAGAAGAGGTGATTGAGTTCATAGGCATTGATGCATCTAGAAAAGGAGCAGGACTGAAAAAGAAAACATCACACTCTTGGAATGTGTGTCCAATATAGATTTTCCATTGTTTTGGGAAAGAAGGAGGAATAAAGATGCTTTTGTTTGTACCTGTCCTGAGGCACTGTCCCTCCAGCCAAATGAACCACCGTAGGATAAATATCCATAAGGCTTGTAGGTTCATCAATAACTGTGCCTGCAGGTAACACTCCTGGCCATCTGAATATCCCTGGTACACGGATTCCTCCTTCCCATCCTCCCATAGCTTTTCCACCTTTTGTAAAATAAAAATAAAAATAAAAATAAAAATAAAAATAAAAATAAAAATAAAAATAAAAATAAAAATAAAAATAAAAATAAAAATAATAGAAAAGTTTGATTTTAAATAAAGAGAATTTTTGCACAAATTTTATTGTATTATTGTGTTACCTTGATGAGACTTCTTTACTCTCTTGTTTTTGCTGCTAAGTTCCTAATGAGCATTAGTGAAAGTGTGTTTAGTAGACCAGACCTCGGCAATCTGAGAATTCATCCTTATAAAGGACATCTGCCCAGGTACATTGTTACATGCCTAATTATGTTAGATATATTTGCTTTCTTGGTGATAAACCAATGTTTCTTCTTGAGTGTACAATCTTACTTAAGCCTTAGGGATGTCCCAAGATTTTTACTAGTTGTTGCTGGGTTGTCACTGTCCCTGACAGCTCTTACCTTTGTATATTCCATTCCAGCCTCCCAGCTGCCTTTCACCTTCCTGTCTTTCCAGCCATCCACCATGATCAGACGCAAAGTAAACCAGTGTAGTATCTTTCAAGCCTTCCTTGTCAACAGCATCTAGAACCTGGCCTGTAAATGCAAGAACATGTGTATATTAGAAAGCAAAAATATCCCTCATAATACATAAATTTTAACCTCTGACTTGTAAACCTTTACCAGTGTAATTTCTTAGCTATGTTAGGCTGCTCAATGTTTAACATTTTTTAAGATTGATATTTGTAGCTATTATTTCTCTAAAAGCACAGAAAATTTGTGGTGTGCTGTAACAACTTTATTATTGACATTTTAACAAGGAGTGCAAGAACCACAGTCACATTCAAGAAGCCTGTATTATCAAGGGCAAAAACTACCATGTACTGTAAAAATATGGAAAGAAATTATGATCTAAGGCCCCAAAAGTTAATGTCTGCATCAGTGGTGTCCAGCATGAAAAATATGGAAAAAACGTAAGTTTACTCTTATCTCCTATTGTCCAGACCACAGTTAGGGTTTGCATTACATTACTGCATGGATATAATATGCACTAGTAACAAAGTGCCTCTAAATTTAAAAGTAATTCTTGAGCTGTTTCTGATGCTCTCAATTATATTTGCACTGTGTAAATGTTTGACAGTTAGGTTTGAAACAAATGCTTCCTGTATGTGTATCTGACTTTTCTGTCTTTTGCAAATGTGGGTACTTTTTGTCCATCAAGACTGAATGATAAATTATTCTTCTTCCCCTCTGAAAACACAGGCTGAAAAATAACATGAATCTTATCATGGGGGTCATGCCGGATAACACTGATAAACATTTCTGGATTTATGATTGTGGCTGAAAAATATTCAATATTCTGCTTAATGCAGTAGTCACAAATAAATAACCTGTTTTTCATCTGAAATTAATTTTCTTACCGATTTTACCACCAGCTGATGTGTCCTACTTTGAAATTACTATAAGAGGCTGAAATGACCTGGTCTTTACTCTATTAATAGAAAATAATAAAATAATTGGAAATAATTATCACAGATTTGATAAGAAGAACAGGAGAGCTCCTTGACAGTAGCTAAGGGGACATGGTTAAAACTGGTAAACACTTAACCAAAAAAAAAAAAAGAGTGAATGTTTGGCCCAGGACTGGAGACAGTAAAAACCCCAACATTATAAATCAACAATGCTCACACAAGATTGGCAGAAGTTCCTGAAATGCTTATGGGTTTTTTTGCACAGGCTTTTATACTTTTTCTTTTAATAAAACTTTCTATTTAAACCTAGCTATTAGATAGTTGGAGACATTGTTACATACTGTGTTGACTTACCCACCATCCAGTCCATCTCCTCCACATTGTCTCCATATAAACCATGTCTGCTCCTCCCAAGAAACTTCTCCGTGGTGAGGAGAGGGGTGTGGGAATGCAAAAAGGAAAGAAAGAGGAGGAATGGCTTGTGCTTATTTCTACAAAACAGAAATCAACATTGTGTTATTAGGGAGGAAGGTTCTCAATACAGATCAGTTGTAGAGAGAAATAGTTTTTTTTAAATAGATATTTTAATTATCCCTTCAGAAACACCTTACTTTGTAAGATATTATAACCCAGTGATTAGGATCTCACAGAATAATTTTGGGTGTATATAAAATCATCCTTTTTCTACCCTGAATCACAGATAGAAGACTTCCAGATTGAAGATCCACTTTCTGCTATTGCAAAGCACCACTGTGCTACTGAAGTGAAGGAGCAGGTTCGTCTCCTGCCAGCTGTTACCCACTTATCGGTCCATATGATAAGGCTACATCACAGCTCTGCTTCTCCTTCCCTGACCCACACACACATTTCTGACATCACCTGCTATTCCTTAAAGCTGCAATGCTGGTCTCATTGCTAGGTATACATATTTCTTAAATATAGCCTAGAAATATTCAATACAACCCGTGGAAATTGGGAAGTGTTATCAGTTTTAGTGAAGCTAGGAAAAAGGGGCATCCTTAAGCAGCAGCTTTTTTTTTTAATTACATGATATAACTGTTGATATTATTTAAAATGAATAAAAATTGCAGCACTTATAATCCTCCATAATATTGTAAAAACTATAAAAACTTATGAAGACATGAAACAGGAAAGTGCTGTTTACAAGTTGCAAAATGTGCAAGAATCAGAAAATTTGTGTTCAAAGAAGTTCACTTCACCTTTCAATAAATGAAATGGACTCTCTCAAGATAAGGGATGTAGTTCTGTCTGTCACCATTGGCTGCTCAGTAATTCCATGGTTTCTCATCATAATGCAGTTCCAGTAGCGTACAAATCCATAACTTGAGAACCATGATATGAAGAACAGGAGACTAAACCCAGCAAGGCAGGTCAGTGCTTTCCAGTGGACTGAAATCAAGCCAGTCAGTCTTCCAAGGACAGCAGTGAGTGTAAGGAGGCCAATCACTTGAGTGGAAAGCCAGAGTTTCCTTCTAAAGGCTCTGTCCATCTCTGGTGTTTCTGTCGGCTCACAGTCACTTATTAGTGTAAAAGGCATCCCATAGAAATAGTCAAATCCATGTTTTAAAGGGTGATGGCAATGGTCATTGCGGGATTCACAGTTAACACCTTGATGCCACTTCCCTGAAAATAGAGGTAATTAAAATATAAAGAGATAATATTTTAAAAGAATGGACTTTTCCTTACACAAAAAAATTCTCAAAAAGTGGCTAGTTCTTTTCTGTTCGTGATAACTACTTCATCATTCATATAAATATACCAGTAGTGTGTATATATATATGTAATATATATATCTATATAGTTATAGTAGTTATATAATGAGATTGACTCTAAACCTCTACATTTCTAAATTTTCAACAAATTTATTGGTGCTCTGTATATACTTTCATGCCATATAGCTTTGATCAAACATTTTTTTAAAAAAGCATATAAAGGCAATTAGAAATTGAGAAAAATTCCAAACTGAACAAAAATATATGGTCTTCCTGGCTACCTGTCAAAAGTATCAAATAGGAGGAAGCAGTCCTTTTGTAAGCATAGGGAAAAATAACCTTGTTCTGTTGCCCCTTTACCTTCAAAGTGCTGTGCAGACTTGTTCCTGGGAAGTTTTGAAGTACCTGATTTCAGGGATATGGCAACACTCAGTGTTGGTGCCAGATTGATAAGGGGAGATATGGATAGAGCAGTCAAACTGGCAGCTCATGTTACTGTTTACCAGACAAACTACTGGATCCAGAAAAACTTGAGCTCAGGACATTGGGATTTCTTATGAAGCAGTACACTTGTAAGTAACTTTGATGGTCATTACATCTCCATATACTGAATGAGAACATAAGAGTTTATTTTAGAAATATTGTTGCCATTTATTTGTCTTTAATCAAATTGTAAAAAGTTAAAGTCTTCTTCTTTTAGATACTGAAGTCTTCATATATCAGAAGGAGCACCTTTTGCAAGACAATTTGTTCTTCATTGTGAACATACCAACTACTATCACAAATGGCACAACAAAACCATGCTTTTGCTTCCCCTCTAGTCTATTCAAACAGACTGGTAAAGCACTTACATGGTGACATAGCAAGTTGGCTCATTGGTTCAAGCACTGAGTTTTGAGAATGTCTGAATTGAGTGAACAAAATCTACCACTCTTTAGAGGTTTAATTGCATTTTATGCAATCTTGGATGTCAGATCAAAATGGACACTATGAATTTTACTCAAAAACTAATTTGAAACTATCTCTTATTGTAGAGAGGAACTGTGCACTTCCAGGATGATGTTATCCTCAAGAAATGGTTCAGCATGTTATCAGTACATATAATAGCAGACAACCCTGTGTAGGTTTCATTAGAATTGCAGTGTATTACAACAGGAGCAGAAAAACTGCCCCAGAGCAGAAGAATTGCTGCTTCTCAGCTGTAAACATAAAGAAAGAATGGAAGTTCTAGCATGGGTGGATGAATTGCTTTCAGCTAAAATCTCTACCCAGTTTACCTTCTGACATATTTAGAGCTCGCTGTTGAATGAAACAGGTTTGTAATCAATACATTGATGAGTTGGTCATAAATACAGGTGCAGATAAAGTATTCTTGGGATTCAGATGCACTCCAATACCTACATCTCCAGCTGAGGTCGATGCTAGAAAATAATCAAATTTCCAGAAGCTAAACAAAGTGTATAATTAAGATAAATTAATCTCTGGGGGCTTTAGTTATACAGCATTGGTTTTCTGACTAAAAAGAACCTTCAAAGCATTTCCCAATGAAAAATCTCATTATCACCTCAAGCTGCAGGTTATTAATAGGATTTACCTTTGCAATTAAACTGGTTGTGCTCAGGGCAAAACAATCACAAACAATTCAGGTGAGACTACTTAGTGCTCATTCAGCTGTGGTGACATGGGTAGATGTTATGCTAAGATTTTTTTTGCTTCATGACTTGAATGTAAAATTCTCGTGGCATTTTGTGAGTCACTCATCATTGGTGCTTTTCATCAGCCCCTGTGGTGCAATTAATCAATATCTGTCAATCTGCTTAATCTAAGTGATGTTTTTGGCATCTGTCATGTGATTTTAGCTGAGATGTGCTCAGGGAAAATGCCTCCCCATTTTGTTTCTGGGAGGCAAGCAGCACAACTCTGCTGCAGGGCAATTCCCTGGGGAGAGTGGAGACAAATCTGATTGTTTTGCCTGTGATAACATGTTGAAACCAAGATGGGGCATTCACAGTCTGCTTTACGAGCTGATTAAAACAAATAAAATAATGCTGTTACAAAACGAAGAGGGGATGGAGCTTCAGTAATGTAGAAATTAAATTGCTAGGAAGACTTCTTTTAGTTTTGTCCCATGTGGTTTAGATTTAATCTGTTGAACGAATACAAATCTATCTCTGCAGGAAGTTTTATTAATAAATTCAGTTGGTTTGTGCAGCTAATATTTTTATGTGCCAGATACAGATTTAGGCATTTTTACATGCTCAGATGAGGTATGGCAAATAGCTGAAAAATCAGACAGAAATGTTTGTGCTTTATCAGTCTACGGAACTATGTGGCAAAATATCATTTGAAACAAGGTCATGACCAAAAGTTACAACTGTGCTAAAAAAATAGCACTGTAAAATATAAATTAAAATGAAATTCACGTTGATGCTGAAGAAGGCAGTGTGTTTGGGCTGTACTGAAGTCTTGGTGAACTACAGTGGCATACTGTGACTGAAGAAAATAACAATTTGTTTCTGTTTCTGAAAGGCCCAATCTTGTGACACTATTAAATGTCTTTAATGTTTTAAGTAGCAGCTGTTCCCTTTTGTGTGAATCTTCACTGAACTGTGTAAAACATCATCATGCATATTTAAATGACAGTCATATTTTTACTTTTTAAAAATGAAATAATATTGGGATTATTATCTTGTACCTGGTATAATAATATTCAGGAATTAATAACATTTTCTGTTATGTATTTTAACAACCACAGCTGTGATTGAAAGTGGGTCAATGGTAAAAATTGTCATCTTTATCATATGCTTGTTCTTTTAAGAGAGGTACTTTTTGGTCAGAGTTTCTTTTTACGTATTATTCTTAATCAGAAAATAAAAAAAATTACAACTGAAGTACAAGCAGCTACTAACTAAAACAAAGGTTTGAGTGAGATGTTCAAGTGAAACACATTCCAGAACATCCTTAGGAGAGGAGTGTTCCCATACCTATCAGTCCTGTGCTGTAGCCTTGGTGCTGCAGTATTTTGGCAAAAGTGGTTTCGTTTGGAGGAAGCCCTCCTGAGCCAGCATTCCAAAAAATAACACGGTAATCATTTATAGCATCCATCCCTAAAAATGCAGTAAAAAACAATCTGAGTAAGTATAAAGGGTTGAGTACTTTTTATACAACATACTTTTTTGTTTCCTGATTTCATTGAAATGATAGTGTTAAACATTTGTCTTAGTGCTGTTTGGTAAAATGAATCTAAGACCCTGGACAAGATTAGGAAAGAGATAAGACTCACCATAGTTCCTATTCTCTCCATGTATCTCATATTGAAACTTTTTTCTTTAATTTCATTCCAATTGGAATGACATGGTTGTATAGGAGATTTTATAGGTCACAGTGGCACCTAAGCTATCTGAAATGCACTTGCTTAGTGTGAATGTGAAGGCAGGGAGGAGTCTAAGGATATTTCAGCCCACTGTCAGTCTCAGACTCCAGCTCACCAAGAGCTGCCAGGGAACTCAGGGCTTCCTTGCACAGTGGCATGGCTGGTATGTGATCTCCGAGCTCCACAGAGTAGCTATCTTCTCTTCACCTGCAGTTTTACACCCTCCCATTTAGTATTTTATCCTGGCATAACCCCATCATACCACACTTTGTAAAGTTCAATCTGTCATTGCAGCATTGAACATCTCTGGCCCTGTTGCAGTGGGAAAGGGTCGGTACAAGCCCGTGTGTGTTTTCAAACTACCAGTCTCAGTGGGAGCTGTCATGATAAAAGTAGGATGACACAACAGCTTCAAAATGCCTCAGGAATGAAGGCTCTGAAGATAATTTGCAATAGAACAAGCATTTGAAGGCTGCTGTTAGAAACATGTAAAGCTATTTGTTTTTCATACCTCTTCATCTCAGGGATGCAGTTTGACAGGATAGTGTTTTTTCTTCAAAAACACAACCGGGAAAAATAGCATTGCTGTCAAACTGTTATCTCCTAGGACAGATTAATTTTGACAGATACATAAAGAAGCTTTCCCATGAATGACTAGCTCTGCACCTTGACTGGAGGGAATGGACACACATCTGCACAGGCTCTGCAGAGCTGAGCTGCTTCTGACATCTGATGAGACTCATCTATGATAGAAATTAATTTAACTAGTGCTTTGTAAGTGTGTTGTTACTGCTCTTCATGTTTTGTGTAGTGACTTTTTTGAATGTAACAGTTTGCTTTAACTCCATTGTGGCTGCCATCTGTACATCAGGGCATCAAAACATAACCAGAATTGTGCTTTGTTGGGGAGACTAAGGTCTCTGCAGAGCTGGTTCTTCTCTACTCTGCTTTTCCCCAAATTGGTTCACAGATACCCTACAAATACAGAAGCCACCTCAAAGGTAGTTAGCCTATCTGACATCTCTGTGACATCCCTATTTGCAAACCCTCATTTCTTCAGTGCCCATTGTATGATACTGCTCACTCCAGCAATAAAGCAATATTCACAGGCTCTGTGGCTTTGCAAGGCAAACCTGATCGGAGGGGATATCTGCCAGTGAGGAAAGCTGCTCTGCTGGGAGTGCAAAGTGGAGCTGCAGCGATGTGTTGGGTCAGCTTCACTCCTTCCTTTGCCAGGCGATCGATGTTCGGGGTCCTACAAGTGCAACCAGTGCCACCAGATATCACCCAGAGAGTCTTTCACAGAAATAATAAATTATAGACTTACCTTTATTTTTGGAAGTTTCCTCTATTTGAAGATGATCCGGGAACATTTTTGTAATTTATTTTAATTGTATCAAGTGATGGGGAAATATTTATCTTTTTCTTTCTTCATGTATTAATTTTAAGACAATTTTTCTTTTTTTTTTTTCCCTCCATGTCCTATGAAGAGTCTTGCAGAAATCATAGAATTGTAGAATGGTTTGGGCTGGAAGGGACCTTAAAGATCACAAAGATCCAACTGCCCTGCCACGGGCAGGAACACTTTCCACTAGGTGAGGTTGCTCAGAGCTCCATCCAGCCTGGCTTCGAACACTTTCAAGGATGAGGCATCCACAGTTTCTCTTTACAACATGTTCCAGTGCCTCACTACCTTCACAGCAAAGACCTTTCATGCCTCCAGAGCTGCCTTTTCTACACTAGCTTCTTACAGAGAGGTGTATCAGCCTCAGTGTTATCAGTGTCATGGTAGTTTAGTTGTCACAGGGTGACAGTGCTTGACTAGACAAGATGCTACATAACTTACAGTATAGATAAGGAAGCTAATAAGGTATTTCTCATGACATTTATTAATGAATGGAAAAGGAGAAAAATTGAAAGAAATCCTGCATGTTTTCACACTGTAGTGGCAATCTTTCATGGCACCATGAATTAAGCCATAGGGTGAGTAGGTGAGAAGGGAGTGTTTTTCAAGCAGCTGGCAGCCAACAAAAACAAGCTTGCCTAGCACACTAGTTACAGACAAGATAATATCTTACATTTCAGAATACAATATCCCCCCTCCTCCAATTCAAGGTGTGCCTACTTCTATTTTAAATTAGATTGAGATTCAGTTTTACAATTTTGTTTTTGCAATTATCAGTTCAGTGGTGTTCACCACTGAACCTTCAGTAGGATTTTGAAAGATTCTGAATGTTTTGCTGGTTTGTACTCATAGTGTTACAGACTCCTCCCTCAAAGATGTGCTGCCAGGAAACAACTGCAACAAGCTTTTACTCTCTACAGCCTTTGGCCAGAGGTGCAGTCCGGGGTAACTTGGTGAAGCAGCTGGTGCAGTTCCACCCTCCAGCACAATTGCAATCTCGGCTGATAAATACTCCTCCTCAAAAGAGCACTAGGTCCTCCTGCCAAACTGCTATTTTGAAATCCAAAATTGTTTGCATGGCAGAGAACCAGTTGCCAAGAGAGCCCAGATACTTAGGCGCCCTGCTAGTACACCCTGAATGTGTAAAAAGAAAATCCATGCCTTGGGGATGATGCTGTGGAGGCTGGCTTTGCAAGACTGTCAGCTACCTATGATCAGCAGCTGCCTGTCAGGAGCTTGCTGACTGGAGCCTTTCAGGGTAGAATTCCAAAAACTTTGCTGGATGAGGGGAGGGATCATAGCAAATTTGGTTTTGTTCAAACATATTACAAGCCAGCAGGCAATACTGTGGCACAATTTTCAAAGAGAAAGCAAATTCAGTCCTTGAGTATGAAAAAAAATTATTTCCTGGTTACATTGCTCATTGAAGTAATTTAACTGTATTTTGATGTGAGACTGGGAAACAATGGTAACATAGAACTAAAATTAGGTAATGAGTGTTGAAAGAGGGGACAATATTTCTATCTTTGGATATAGCTGGTTTTTAAGTGTTAGGTAATTAATAAATACACAAGAATGATTGTAATAATAAAGCAGAATTTAGCAGCAGAGATGGCCCTAGGAATGCCCTCCAGGCTATGAGATAATCCTGGGCAGAGGATTTCAGGTTTACATTGAATGTCACACCAGATCTCTTCACCCTTAAGGTCACTTTCCTTACCTGATGGTATCATTCCCATAGCAACCTATATCCCCTATGCCGAGATCATCAGCCAGCAGCAGGACAAAGTTTGGCTGTGTGATGGTGGAAGGCTGTGTGAATGGTGCTTGCAGAAGCAGACCAAAAATTAGGGGTGTAACCACGGCTGACCTGAAACACAGAAAAGGGAAAGAAGCCAGTGACCTGGCCATTCATCACTCCCCAGAGACCCTCTGGCTGCAGACCAGACCACTCTGTCCAGACAAGAGGGTGTGCTGAGTGTTTATCATTTACCCAAACTGATGTAATGAAGAGGAAAATGTGAGGAGCATAACTTTAAAATCTCCTTTCCTGATTGTTTCCTGTGAGCAGTCTCACATGGGAATTTACATGTAGCAGATGGCATACAAGTGATTTTGCTTCATGGCTTTGGACGTTTATAGAGTTGTTCTGGGAAGATGAGAACGGGATCAACTTCCTTTGACATTGTTTTTGCTCAGACTGGGACCTTTAGGTTGTGAAAAAGTTAATGACCAGAAAAACAAAGAAAAATCCCACTGTGAGATAAACAATGCTACTCTTTTATAACACAGCATTACATCATTATTAAGCTTTGCTCACTTTAGATTTAAGTATGATACAACAGTAACTCATGATTTTTTTCTTACCAATGAGATGTTAGTTGCCAAATCATTTCTGCATTTGGAGTGTTCACATCCAAGAGTACTTTGTCATAGTTGCATCTTCCTAGTAGTAAATGCAATAAAAATAGATTAAAAACTTATTTAAAGCCTGTTAACATTCTGTTTTATTTACTCCAGAGCACCTCAGATCAGACCCTAAATAAAGAAGTGTAAAGGTATTACTGTTATTTTTATTGCTAGCCCTTCACTTATCAGAGGGATTTTTCCTTTTGTGTAAAGAAGTTTAACTCAAAATAGTGAAATAATTCTATTTTCTAACATGAATCATCTATATAAAAATACTTACTGATCAGAAAGGAAAAAAATGTGTTTTAAAATCTAGTCCTCAATATAATTTATTTTTCTATAATCATAGACAGTAGCAGCATTGTGCTTTTTCACATAATGTCCTAAGTTACTTTTCAGGCTTGTAAGAGGTATTTTTAGTTGTAGAAATTCTAGTAATCTTTTTCCAACAATTATAATTTCTTGGAAGAATTCGTGACCTCCTGTTGTTTAACTCCGAGAATGAAGAGGTTTCTCTGGGCTTTTACTTTCAATGTCAGGACAGTGAGATAAACAATTTGAAGACTTGGAAGTAGGGGCCTAGTGAGCTGTGTTCTAAAGCTTTAAAATGGAATTCTTTAAAATTTATCCCTGGCTGAACTGTCCCAAGCATCTCAATTTTATGATTTATGTTTGCTTTATATTTCTTTTTGTTTTCCAGAAACGATGTATTGAGCAGTTTAGTTAATATTTATAGTTCTTGAATTTTACCCATCAACTCTACAAGCTTCAATGGGAAAAATTAAATTTCTGTGCTTAGAAAATGCCATCCAAGCACCAGAACTGATGCAGCATTGCTATCTAGAGATACTCAGTTTCCTGCATTTGAGTTTGTGCCTTTGCTGCATCCTAAGTAGTTATAGGAAAAGTACAAGAGAACACTTCAGCCATCTCTAACATTTACATCCTATGAGCCTCCAAAGCAGTTGAAGAAAAAGGAGTTGGAAATAATCAGATTTAATTGTGCAGTTGGTTGTCACTAACTGCTTGTGTTTCATGGTAGACACTGATTCAAAGCACAGCCTGGAGCTCAAGGCTGAGCTTTCCCAGAAGCTGCCTGTGAAACAGCAGGCACTATACAGAAAAAAACTACTGGTTTATTAAACTGTCTGGTATTATCCCTGTCAAGCCATTTCCTCAGTGAAAGGTGATGGGAGTTCAGGCAGAGAAATTTCAAGCAAACAGTCCCCTTTGTTATCTGAATTTGGCTTGGAGCAAAACTCTTTCCTCCCTCTCCCATTGTTAATCCCTCCCCCAAAGTAACTCAGTTTTTATCCCTCTCTTCATCTATTTTAATAATCCTAGGGGGTATAGCTTACACATCTTTCATATTTTATCGTTTTCCTGTCTTGATTCAAAGCTTTTACTCAGTCTTTACCTTTGCAAAAAAATACTTACAAGATACTAAAATCCCCTAAGAGAAAATATTCATGGTTTTAGACATACTCATATGCACTCTTCTTGAAAACAGTATGCATTTGTGGCATCAGTTTGGCAACACTCAGTGAAAAGTCACACAGTTTATACCACTCAATTCAGTACTGTTTAGTCTGTGAAAATTTCTTTAAAAATTCCTCTTTTGTAAACTAGGTACAGATAAAAACAAACCCAGACTTGTAAACACATAGCCTGCAGCTCTCACTTTGTACATAGCCTTGTATGTGGATAATGTTGTTGTAAAAGGAAAAGTATTTTAAAAACTTCCTTGAGATATTTTTATCTACAGAAGGAAAAAAATAAATCCAAATAGCCACTAACATTTTCCTGTGTATTTTCCAACATAGTAAGGGAGGAATACAGTACCTGGTCAAGTTATGTGCAAAGCAGGCAGCTGATAGACCGGTGATTTAAAATGATTCCAAATTTTTCAGCACGAGGACTGCTGCTACTGCGCAGTGTTTCTGAAAGCAGTCCTGAAATCTGCCCTAGCTGCACGTCCCACAGCTGACCACAGGAAAAGCTTGTTATGCCAGAGCTTCCAAGCAGCTGGATGTTCTGGCTTGTCGTGGAGTCTCAAGTTGCACAGCTCTGACATTCACTCAGGGCTTGAGGGTCGGGCTGGGGAACACCACAGAGCAGCTAAAATGCTTTTTGTCTAAACCAGCAGTGTCTCAAGGGACAGGAGTTATTCCTTCAAATCTGACACTCTCCCATGAAAGGTACTATAAATAACAGTTCCCAAAAAACCTCTCCTCACTTCCACCAAGGAAAAGAGAAAATTGCTGTACTTACAGAGCAGTAGTTTTTCTGTTGTAGAAACAGAAATTGAGCTAATTTCTTCACTTGATGGCACTCCTGAGTGCATGCTGCAGTGAGGTAGCTGTCTCTGCACACGCTGGGAGAAATAGTTTTAGGGTGGGGAGGAAATGCCAGTTAAAGGCTTGAATTTACTTTTTCAGAAAATGAGTCATTCAGCTTCACTTCTGAGTGCTGCCTGTTTACTACCTATCGCTCAAAGGGACAAATTAAGGTTACATGCTGGCTAATGCTTACTTTCTTGATTTTTTTCTTGTCTGAGTGTTCTTGTACTGAGCGTTTTGGGACAGCATGAGACATTACCCATTACGCAACAGCAATCTTGCTTTACCAACAGAGATTTTCCTCCATTTTCTTATGAGAGAAGGGAAATGTTGCGGTGAGTTGGTGCTATCAATTGCAATGCTGAGGTTTGATTGCTAGTGGAGTACCTCTGAGGCAAGTTACAGCACCACAGGTGATCCCTTCCCTGTTCCCTCCCACCACAGCATTAGCATGCTGGAGTGGTTACAGCCAACATGCACAGAAGTGATCTGCCGGGGTTTTCTTCTCTCAGTGTGTGCTTCCTGCAACCCCAGCTGCATGACAGAATCCTAATCTGTACCTTTCTAGTTCCCATTCCCCTCACTGAGCCTTTATCACTTCAAGGATTCATTAAGGTCTACGGGATTTCTTGTTGTCTGATGCCCTCTACTGCTGCATGTTTTTTAAAAAGAAACACCTTCTGAGCTGCTTCTGGATTTTTCTTCCAGGCTGCAATCCCTGCAGGGCCCCGTTGACTGAGAGAGCCTCTTTTGCAGCTGAGGCCATCTCCACAGCTCTTACATCCTTGTGCTTTTTCCAGGACTTCTTGCAAGTTCGATGGAGTTTGTAACAGACAACCGCAAACTGTAACTGCTATGTTATTTAACTAAATTTAGAATACAGCAGAAAATGGAATGCATGTCTGCAGTTACACTACAGGAACATGCCTTTGCTGTCTTTTACACAGCCCTCTTTAAAAACAGAGAGAGCCAAACCAGTTTGCTGCTCTGAGCGACGCTTGTTGAAATCTGGCTGCTGGAAATTGCCACTGAGCACACCTATGGTGTTAGGAAGTTAAAGGAAGGAAGGTTGTGCTTGCGGTCTAAAGATGTTCAGAGTGACAACTTCTACCCATTTTGGTGTTTGATCTTTGAAGGAGGGAAAGGTGAGAGGGAAGAAGGCATTCCCTCTCACTGGTGCTACTTAAAGATAACATTTCTTAAAAGGTCTAGGCAAAGCTAATTCTGTTCCCAACCTGAATTTGTTCCCATTGAATTTGCACTAGCAGGTCTTTTGTGGGGAAATCTTTAAAAAGTTTGTATTTTTTCAGAATGTGGAATGAATGTCAAATTTTGCAGAAGCCTTGCATACTCCTGTCTTTTTCCCTTGTTTTCTTTACCGAGTACCAGAGGCAGTAACACTATGCTATTGAAATGCTTCAACATCTAAGAGCTGTAGTGGGATTTGATGAAGGATATGATGATTAAGGGGCTCCCTCTAGCGACTTCTATTTGTTTCAGAGAACAGTGGATCCATACTCACCTTTCTAAAAGCCGTTGCACAATGATGTTGTGATGTTATTCCTTGGAACTCTGATTTACACTAGGTCTTCAAGGCCTGGATGCCCAGGAGCAATTGCAGAGCCTCAGCTGTGGTCCTGGAGTGCACAATACAGGTTTATGACTCCGGGAAGAAGCCTGGTTCATGTATTGCAGGACTGCTCTGCAACGTGACCCAAACTGCAGGAGGTGGGGGTGAGTGGGAGAGGTGCTTCAAAAGTGCTTTCCTGGTCTGGGATAAAGCAGTAATTCAGATGCCCCAATTCCTGTCTCAGACTCGGCTTATAGCTGGTAAGTAATGCAACTAATATACTTAGAAGGCTGTAATGCAATTAATTGTCCACATGTTTCCAGTAGGAGACGTAATCCAGTGTTGTTTCCTCACACCACTGAATGGGTTCATATCACCTGGGTTTCACTACAAAAAATTAACTGCTCACATCTAAGCCTGGCCTCTAGATCTGTGATCAATGGTGAAAGACAGTCACATTGAGGGAAGTCCAGCTGTCCTGTAATGCTGTTTGAGGAAGAGATGAAATATCCTTTGAAGGTTCCAGTCTATCTTTAATGCCTATACAGAGAGAATTTCTATGGCTCTGTATTCAAGCTAGATTGGAATTGGTTAAAGTGATACCAAACCACACTGTTAGTCGTTCTAGTAACAAATCAAACAAAGGAATTCTACCATACAAAACTACCTGGGGGTACTGGCTGACAGCCAGCTGAACATGAGCCAGCAGTGTGCCCTGGTGGCTAAGAAACCCAATGGCCCCTGGCCTGTATCAGGAATAGTGTGGCCACAGGAGCAGGGCGGTCATTCTTATCCTGTACTCAGCACTGGTGAGGCCACACCTTGAGTGCTGTGTCCAGTTCTGGACCCTCAGTTCAGGGAGGACGTGGAGATGCTTGAGCACATCCAGAGGAGGCAACGAGGCTGGGGAGGGGCTGGGAACACAAACCCTGTGAGGAATGGCTGAGGGAGCTGGGGCTGTTCAGCCTGGAGAAAAGGTGGCTGTAGGCAGGTGAGGGTCCTTTCCCCAGGCAGCAGCTGACAGAACGAGTGGACACAGTCTCAATCTGCGCCAGGGGAGATACAGGTTAGATATTAGGAAAAAGTTTTTCATGGAAAGAGTGATAAAGTACTGGAATGGTCTGCCCAGGGAGGTGGTGGAGTCACCATCCCTGAATGTGTTTAAAAAGGGACTGGATGTGGCACTTGGTGTCATGGTTTAGTTGACGTGTTAGGGCATGGGTTGGAGTCAATGATCTTGAAGGTTTCTTCAAACCTAGTCATCCTGTGATTCTGTGATTCTGTGATTCTGAGACATGCCATTTAGCTTCCCTGGAGTATATGTGTTGGCAGAAAATTTGACATGAAGAAGTTTTACCCACGGTGATTCAAAAGCCTACAGACTCTGCTACTTTAGGCTGCCTAAATAGCTCTGTGAAGTTTGGATGAATTGTGTACTGGGACTAAAATGACTTTCATTTCATCTGAATCATGCTTTTGTGGCTTCCAGTACTTCGGTACTTCAGTTTTCATAGTGCTTGTGTATCTCTCTACCCAGGAGTTCACTAAAAGCATCTCTTGGACTAGCATGGCCAGTTCAGAGAGTGTGCAGATGAAATTCCTAATGGCCAGTACAGAGGCAGTGAGTCTGCTCCAGGGCAGCTTTTGCTGCTGGGTGAGTGAGTAGTGGAAGTTAGATCTGTGTCTATGGGTTGAATAAACATGCAACAGCTCAGCTGTTGAATGAGCTGGTCTCAGTTTGGCAGGAAAAATGATTTTGTAACAGAATTAAGGAGAAGGTTGTGCCTTTCTACAGAAGGTGCAAATAGACAGACACAGAGGCAGAACTTACCTGCCACTGCTGAGGATATCCCCAAGACATGAATCTCTCTTGCTAAGTGAAGAAAAGGCCCTATTCATCTGCAAAGTCAAGGTAAAGCAACTATCCATGCATGCTTGACATGACTGGGGGTTTTGATTTTGTCCAGAAGGAGAAAAAATAAATTAATAACATTAAATTTAAAAAAGATGGAAAGAGAAAGAAAAGGAGAGAAACTATTGCACGTGTGGAGTTGGCCAATATTTAAAAGTAATCGAGAGATTCAAATAAGTTAATTTTCATATATTAACTATTGTACAGATAGTTGAGAGTACTTCTATGCATCCCCTCTTTACAAAACATCCTGGGTAACATCAGCTGGTACAGCCTGTCTCTACAAGAGAGGTGCTCCATCCCTCTAACCATCTTGGTGTCCCTCCTCTGGGCTTGCTCCAGCAGGTCCATGTCCTTCCTGGGCTGGGGACCCCAGAGCTGAATGCAGCACTGCACGTGGGGTCTCACCACAGCAGAGGGGCAGAATCCCCTTTCTCACCCTGCTGCTTTTGATGCAGCCTAGGACATGTTTGGCTTTCTGGGCTCCAAGTGCACATTGATGGGTCAAGTGCAGCCTCTCACCCACTACCACTCCCAAGTCCTTTTCAGCCAGGTTGCTCTTGATCTGTTAATCCCATTAAAAGTCAAGTTACAAATCATGCCATGAAGGCTATCCTCTTTCATTTGTTTTTATATGCCATTATCTGCTTATTCTAAGTTTGGATAGCTACATTGTACGAGGTGTTGAGTGTCTTTTAGTCACAGAGAAAAAAAGAGGTAATTCTCACTATGACTAACCTCAGCCATGAATCATTTACATAAGTAAAAGTCAAACTGACACAGAAGTGCCTCTCTATGGGCTGCAGTTGGGCACCAGATAGTTACCTCAAAACATGGAGGTGAGGCCTCCTCATGGCAGATGCTGATTTCTTCAGTAAGTCAGAAGAACCTTGTCCTGAGTGTTTAAAGAAGGTCAATGTGATCTCCTATATTCATAACCATTAGGGTAAGAAAATTGAGCAATAAAGCACTGTTTAGCCACAACAGTGTGTAATATTGCCATTTTGCCTGGCTGTTCTGCACAGTCAGGAAGTTTGTGCATCCCAAGGGATCAGTTTCACAATTCCTTTGTGAAGAGAACTAATGAATACATATAAGCAATCACCATCTCTAAAGAAGCAAATATTTGACCAGACTAAAACAACATATCAGCTCTAAAGCTCTGAATTAGAGTGTAGGATCAAAGGGATGGGGTTTACATTATTCCCAGTTTAACAGAAAAGAGGTTTTCAGCTAAAATGAAAGGTATATTAGAAACCAATGAAAATGTGAAGATAGATATAGGCACTCTATTCTATGAAAAAAGGTAAGATATTTATGTCAATAAAAGGACTTATTTTTCTTCTTGCCTCTATGATATTAAATCAAGGCGAGCAAAAGGATTTATAGAAAAATTCTCAAAGCAGTGGCTTCTAAATTACAGAAAAAATATTCTTCTTTCCAACCTTGCTTTTCAACCTGGTTAGCAAGAACAAACAAAACAAATCTTTTGGCTGTTCAGAGGTTGGAGAAGGATCCATTCATGGAGGGAAATGATGGGTAAATAAATTATAATTTCTCATACCAGGCTGAGCTTACATATGCATTGAGAGTGTTTAGATTCAGGTATGTGAATAGACGTAAGTGAGAATTAATAACAAGGTGGGCCTAATCCAACCAGAGCAGTGACCAACATTCTTAGAATGTTTGTGTGTGTTGGTGTGATTCTTGGGGCTGGCCTGAGCAGGGCCAGGAGTTGGATTTTGAAGATCCTTGTAAGTTCCTTCGAACTCAGGATATTCCATGATTCTACAAGAATCACAATTAACCATGGAATCTGGCAGAAAAGCTTACTTCACTGGCACTGGTGCTCCAGAAGCTTTTAGTTCCTTTTTCTCTTTTTCTTTCTTTTTTTTCCCATTTCCATTTGCAGTGTCAGAAGGGATACAGTGTGTTTATAGGGGAGAGGAGTGTTCATGAGCAGCTCATTCTGTGCTGGGATGGAAGGGACGGGAGCTGTGGCTCGGTGCCCTGGTGGGGACAGACCCATGGGTCCTGCCACACTTTGCTCTCTGGTGGTGAGGATGGTGATGACTGTGTGAGGATATCCAACAAAAACTAATGATGGAGGCACTAAAATTATCTTCTTCTCCCCACTTCCCCCCCTTGTTTTTTTTGTTGTTGTTTTTTGGTTTTTTTTTTTTTTTTTTTTTGTGTGTCTGTGTTCTGAATATCATAATGATAAATGCAAGAGAGCACTGAGACAAATAAGGATGGACAAAGGGATTTTGGAAAGGACAAGTAAAGAAAGAAAGAAAACAAGAGATGGAAAAAGTAGCAGACTACACGCTTCTCCTGTTTCTGCTGCTCATTGCATACACTGATGGTGGAAGATGTATTTCTGGCAGCCTAAGAGGTAGGGAAGTGTACCATCATACTTTTACAGACAAAGAATGTCAGACTCAACCACATTTCTCATCTGCCTGCTTTGCTTGTTTGCATCAGCCCTGACTCACTTCCAGTGTAGCAGCCCAACAGAGCATCACTGGTATAATTTTACAGATTGGGCACTGATAATTTTGGCTGGTATTTGTGACTGATAATTGAATAGAGATGTAAGTGTGACCTCTCAAATTACCAGTTGTGATTAAATGCCACACTACCACAGGACTGAAAGGTTGCATGGAGCAATGAAGACAGGCAGCAGCAGCAGCAGCAGCAGCAGCATGACTGTTCTCTTGCTGTTGTCTCGTTTTCATTCATCCCTTCCACAACAGCTACATCTCTGTTACCTCTCCCACTTGCCATCACATCAGATGGGCACTTCACCCCATCCACTCACTTTGCTCTCATTATCTCCTTCTTGGGGTGGTGGGGAGATGGAAAATTGACTCTTAAAGAAAGGAAAAAAAGTTAAGAGTGTTTATTGCAAAACAGACTCATTTAGCTTTTCAAATCCCTGTCATCCTTGTGACTTTCCTGTTCTGAAGACGAACAAAGCTAGATAAGGAATTCTGAGACAGCAGTTTCCCACCAGACAGTGTCTATCTGCTGTCCTCTGGCAAAACTTTTCCCCTTACTCTTCCCCCTTTAAAAATGCTAGGTCTGCTCTTCGTGGTGCCAGGACTTATGAAGTGGCTGTTTTCAAGTTCCCTTAATGTCAAGACAAACACTTTCTAAGAACAGGTAGAACTGTCACCAACCCTTCCACAGCTACCTGAAGTAGTTTGTATGAGGTTTCTGAGGAAAGGAGCTTCCCTTTTTAGTGAAGGAAATAGAAAGAGGTCCCTGAATATCCTGTCTCAAACCTCCATCAAATGTTCCAATGTAACGTTAAATGCTCACAGTGAAGATGGGCCAAAATTGTATTTGCAGTCTCAGTCCTCCTACTTGTAGCAGAAGTTACTTGGTATACTCTCATATTGGCCTTCCCATTACGATCCCCGTCACATTCATTGCACACAATGTCCAGTACCCAAGCAATGATTTTAGAACTTTTCCTCACACTTTTTCCAAAGCATGCCTCTTGGCTTACTGCACTATATTTGCTTTCAGATCAGGATTTATTTCCCCTGGGGCTTTTTCAGAATATTTGTTGCTGTACTACTTCCACAGCAGAATTCTAGCAGAAATATACAGACCCCATGTATTCAAAGCATGCTCCTGCTAACTTCAGTTGCAGCTGTGTGTTTCAACACTTCTGCAAATGAGACCACAAGGGCATCAGTCAGTCAGACAAAGAATGAGGAACATTCACTCAATGACCATCTGTGAAAAATCTTGTTTAAGGAACTCTGCAGTAAAGGCTAGGGCAGTCTGGAAATTTTCAGACAAAATAGAGTTTGTCAAAACCACAGTTTGTGGAGCCCGGCATGCTTGCCTTGAGATATTTCAGAGTGAACAAACTGTTATGAAACTGAAAATTATGTCTGGGGGGAACTCATCTTAGACTTCAAAAAGGGCTGTTGGATGCTGAGCCAAGGAAATTAGAAGTGGAAGTCTCCAGATTCAAAGTAGCTCATCAGCAGTCCTCCCTAGGCTGAGAAGCTTTGGAAAGCAAGTACCCTGAGCACAGCTGGGAAGGTGAATTTGCATAGATGGTGTGATACAGGACTTCCCAAAGCCATTGGAATAACTGACACTCATCAGGACTAGAGAGAGGATCTGTAGATTAGCCAAAAAAAGTTTTTGTAGAAATGTTTTTAAGTCAAAACTGAAACAAATCTAGCCTTATAAGAAGAAAAAAAATCAACACCCGTGGAAAGGAAACATGCCTTTTCAGCCAGCTCTCACTGACAGAAAGGGAATGTTATTCTATTTAAACAGTACACTGTAATTTCGCTTTTTGCATGTTGTGCCTCATTTACTATTTCCTTTCAACATTTCTGAAATATATTTCTGGCCTTCAGCTTAAAACACTTTCCATCAATATCCCATTTTCCACAGGATAAAGTGCCTTCCTTATATCCACTGAGTGAACTGGGGAGGGGGGCAGGAAAAAAAGTCAAAGGAAACTTGAAAGAGAGTGCATGAAGGTTATTACTTGGCCACATGGTTTGATTCAATTTACACTCTTAGGTTTGAGGTCATGCAGTACCTGATGACTACTAGCAGCATGCTGTGCTTAACTGGAACCTGCTCTGCTCTGTAGATAAATGTTTGCTAATCCTGTTGAAGCACACACTGAGGAACCTGTGTTTCATTTGCACTCAGGAAGTGAACACCCTTCCTTCCCAGCAGGACCTTTTCTGACCCACCAGTTTCTTACATCTCCTGCTTTCTTATCAGAGAATCAGCAAGGGAAAAGGGATCATTTAGGAGGCCTGTACTTCATCCTGCTCAATGAAGGATCAACACTGAATTCTGACTACAGTAGTTTCACGAATACAAGCCGCACGGATTATAAGCCGCACCCCCGGTGCCTCGACAATGTTGCTGTCTTTGTCAATAGATAAGCCGCACCCCGAATATTAGCCGCACTTTCGTTCGTCGCGAGAATCCGTGCGCAGCTTTCACAAATTGGCCAATTAGTAACAGGATCGCGGCATAGCGGGCTTTACTGGCTCGGGGCGGGGCCAGGCAGGCTCGGCCCGCTCATGGTTGCCGACGGGGCCGGGTGGCCCAGCTCAGCGCCACGGCTCGGCGGGGCTGGCCGGGTGGTGCTGCCGCCGCCGCCGGGCTCGCTGGCCCCCCTCTCCCGTCAGCACCGCCCCGCTGCCGCGTTCGCTCGCCTGGCTGGCAGGGCTGCCGCCGCCACCGGGCTCGCCACCCGCCCCGCTGCCGCTTTCACTCGCCCTGCTGCCGCTTTCACTCGCCCTGCGCCGCGCCTCGCGAGCGCTGCGCCTCGCGAGCGCCGCGCCCGCCCCGCCCCGCGCCGCTTTCTCGAGCGGCGCTTTCGCTCGCCGAGCGGCGCTTTCGCTCGCGGCGCTTTCGCTCGCCGAGCGCCGCTTTCGCGAGCGCCGCTTTCGCTCGCCCCGCCGGCAGGGCTGCCGCCGCCGCCACCAGGCTCGCCGGCCGCCCCCTCCCGTCTGCACCGCCGCCGCGTTTCCTCGCCCTGGCCGGCACTGCAGGCCCCCGCACCGCCGGGCTCCCCCACGCTGCTGGCCCCGATTCTGCTGGGCTTTCCCTGCTGCCAGGCAGCCCCACCCGCCGGCCTTACTGCTTCTGCCATGCTCCCCTGCACTGCTAGCCCCAGTTCTCCCGGGCTCCCCCGCCATGCTGGCTCAGGCTCTGCCACCCTCCCTGCCCCGCCCTGCTGGCTCAGGCTCAGCCGCCCGCCCCCCACACTGCTGGCCCCGCCTCTGCCAGGCTTTTCCACCTCTGCCGGGGCCGGCCGGGCTCCAGCTTGGCTTGGGGCTGCCGCGGGCTCTCACTTCCGTGTTGGCAGCTTTTAGAATTTTGTTAATAGATTAGCCGCCCCGGAATATTAGCCGCACTTCCGGGTTTCCACCAAAATTTTGGTCAAATTGGTGCGGCTTGTATTCGTGAAATTACTGTATATTGCTCAAGGATTTATCCAAAAAAGTGTTGAAAATCTGTGAACAACCTGCTGCAGTGGCTGACTCCCCATGGTGTGACTCTTCACTCACTCCCTGCTCAGATTTTGGCTAGCACATGGCACGTGCTGTATATTATCCCCTAATGTATGCTGGGGTCAGTGCTGCTTGGCCAAAGCAAAAGCACCATGTGGGCTCGACAAGTGGCCAGAAAGGGCTAAAGGTCCCTATGCAGCCATTGTCACCTGCAGCCTGCGGTCTCTTGCAGCCATCATCTTTGCCTGTCTTTTGTCTGGCAATCTCTTCATAACCTGCTGACTCCCAGAGGTGGTGGAGACCAAATGTCCAAGCTAAAGGTGTCAGCTTACCCAAAGAGTTTCTGAAGAAGCTGTAGCAGCTGCTGGATTGCTGAGGCTTTCAAATTTCACAGTGTGACACCTGTGCCATGGCAGAGGAGGAAAAACAAGAGCTCTCCCTAGCAGCTCTATTTTGTTCATAGGTGCATGAGTTATGAGTTGTGAGCTATGAATAAGAGAGCTTGTGAATTAGAAATCAATCATTCAAGTCCCAGCTAGGGTCTCCTGTTCCCGCCGTCCAGCTCCAATTTGATTTTCCCATCACTGCTGGGATCTATGTAACCTGAAAAGTGCATGAGAGTCATTCTACATCAAAAATTTAGCTTCCCTCTTCCCTGTATTTGCTTCAACTTCCTTCTCACTGCTGTTTGGAGACTGATCTTGGAAAACAAGCTTAGACCTTACTGATGTAATCCAGACATAAAACTGCTTTGAAAATTTTCCTCTTCTTTTTGAAAGTTCCATAGAGATAGAATATGCTTAACATGACAAAGCATAAAATATTCTTTAGAAGCATATACCCTGTGAGAGTCCAGAAGAAAGAGAAGAAGAAAGAAAGAAAACTCTTTTTAAAATAAAGCAAAACCCACATTACACATATTTCTTCTTTCAAAGCAAAATCTCTAGACCTTTCCAATGAAAAAAGTGGCGAATTTTTAAAATAAATTCCAAAGAACACATTTTTCCTAACCTCATCTTTAGAGGAGTAACGCTTTGAGATTACCCAAAACTAAACATTACCCAAGGTAATTCAACCTGAGACACAAACCAGAGATACAGAAACAGTCAGCTCCAGCAGCATAAGCTTGGCAAAACTGTGAGACCTCTGAAATGGAAGTCTTAAATTGGCAGACACTGAGCAGTTTGAGAAACAGTCAGATATAGGAGAGTCACGTAACAAATATACTCTGTATGTTGGCAGGGTGTGTGACTGCACATTATATAAAAGGGATGAGATGCACATTACATTAAATACATTACATTCAAAGCAGCTGTATATCTGTCAACTGCTCAATATAAGAAGGAAAGAATGGTACAACTTCACACTTTCTGATAAAATGTACTGAAAAGAAAAAGTCCCTTATGTTTGCCACACTACTGCTTGACACCACATGGAAAAGAACCAGAGTATACACACAGTTTGTTGCACTTGCAGAAACCTGTCTTAAATGCTAGATAGCCTTGATAAAAATGTAGAGTATTTTATGAACCAACTAAATTCTAATTATTGCCCATCACACTTATTTAAATATTTCCCAAATGCAGAATGCTTCACTAACTCCCAGTCACTGAAGCATATGTGTGATGGTGGTCTGGATGCACTTTGCTGCCTTCTGTATTACCAGATTGTTAGCAGAATGATCAGCGATGAACTATTCTCCTTTCTTTTATGTTTTGATCAGAAAATGCTGATCTGTTAAAAGTCAGCTTTTTGAAGAAACAGGTTAATTTTGGGAAGACAAGCTTTCTCATGAACCCAGTAAAAAGCTAATCTGGCAGCAAAAAAATTGTCAGAAAATCTGAAATATCTGAACAGTCTGTCAACTTACACTGCACACATGTGGGAGTTCTCATGGTTCACAGAAAGATGATTCATATTTTTTGTGAAGAAACTTGAAGTTCAGTTTAATCCTTCTAAGGAAGGGAACACCTTTGAAATTTTTCTTTCAGAAGACAGGAATTTTCCTCTAAGCCAAATCGTGTGCCAGACCCCTTCCAAACTTCTGTACTTTGCACATTTGTCAGCAGCAGAAGGAAGAAATACAGCCAAGGGAATGGCTTAAGCTAAGCACACACAAGCCCACCAAAACCACTGGGGAAGCTTACACAATAAAAGTTAAATTTCCAAGTTTACCCACCAAGTTTCTGGGTAGGCAAGAGTAACAATGTAATTTTTCCTGTAAACAGACAAAGCTAAAATCAACAAAATTCTGGTGAAAGGTTCTGGGCATCATTAATGTATTTCACTAATAACAGACAACTCACTGCATGCTAACAGTTGTTTCACCTACATGAAGCATTATACAACCTTGGTTAGGAAGGCTCCTGTACAGGATATAAAATGTCTTTTTGGCAAATTCAGCACATCAAAGTTTAGTAGTAATAATAATAATAACAACAACAACAACAAAAAGCAGCTGCAGCTTCAGCTCTACAGCACATAAATAAAGACATTTTAAAAAATGAGACTTGCAGATATCTAGAAACTGTAGTTAGGCCTCATAAAAATCCCAATGTAAAAATCCAATACGTATATGCTCATTGCTGAAATGTCTTCCTGAAGCCCAGAGAAGATGATAATTGTTACATTAGTTTAGCATGCTTTATAATGCTGAGCTCCAAATCAATTAAATCACAATTCATAAAAACAAACAAGGAAAGTGCAATATACCGAGCATCTTTTCTTTACTAAGTGATCTCACATAACACAATTCTCAGGTCTTAAAAAATATTTTCAAATGAACTACAATTAATTACTTGGGGTTTTACTTTTTGTGTATTCTAATAGCACTTCAATACTTCTTTACAATTAGGGGAAGAAGTAAAATAGCTCCTTTGACCATACAATATTTGGGATAAAAAAGGCATAAATACTATCTACTGAACAAAGAAGCCAGACAAAAGAAAAGGAAAAAGGACATTTATTCTTTCTACAGATCTGAATACTTCTGTGAAATGAAGTTAAACACTATATTCAAAACTGCAGAAAAAGCCTCTGAGACACAAGTGTATTTTCTTATTTGCATGGCTGGTTCCAGATCTATTTTCTTCTTACTATATTGCATATAATGGATCATAGCAAGGAGCAAGGGAAATATAAAAAATATGTATGAAGTAGTATTTCCACCGGATAAACTGCTCAAAAGAAGATAAAATTCTATGCCCAAATGCCCAAGACATATGTGGTATACACACTTTCAAATGTATACAGGTATGTCTATATACTGCATATATCTACACACATCTGTGTATGACTGCAGAAATTATGGAGCCAAAATTCCAATTCAGCCATAGTACTGTGGCTAATATCACTGTGTTTGTTCCTGTACCAGCCTTCTTTACATAGAAGTGTACACACATTCCTTGACGAGCAGCAATGCTTTGAAGATTGAGCTGTTGAAGTGTTTTACGTCCTTTTTCAGTAAAATTAATTCTAATTAGTAAATGCTAATTGTTTTTCGTAATTTATTTATTTTTGTTCACTGGAAAGAAGCAAGACAGCGGCGGCTATTCTGTATGTTTGTTTTCATTATCCCAGACATTTAGAATTTTTCCTTCCCCAGTATCTCTGGGGAAAGGAAAAAAAAAACCAAAACTCAGAAGTCACCTAACAATTTCATTTTGTGGTGAGGAATCTACTGTTTGATGGTTTTTTCCCCACACTTTATATATTAAATACTTCGTTGATGAAATAATGCAAATTCAAGATAGACTTTTATTTTAGATTTCCTTTTCAATTGATAACAATATTATAGTCTGTGGTCCTGGTCATGCTATTATTTTTGGTCAACTCCTTTTTTAATTTACTATATGGACAACAAATTTTTTCAAAGCCAAAACCTCATTGATTTATAGTTGTTATCCAGAGTCTCCCATTGCCTAAAACAAATTGTCATTCTGGTAAATCACATGCTGGTTATATCACAAGCATGTCTGGTATGTTTCCTGTTTGGGTTTGCACATTAAAGTGAAGAAAATTCTTAGAAGCTGGTGATAAATTGGGAGAGGCTGAATTGGTAGATTTATTACAATTCAATATTTTTTCTGACAAAGGCATAGGTAGAGAAGAAAATGGCATTAAGCATAGTCACAGAAATGAAGGGCTTCAGAGGAGTCTTACTGCACCAAAAAAAGTACCATCTCCATCCAAGGATATTTTAGCCCTTCTCCGTGGTATTGTAAGTTGAAGTTCATCTCCTTCTTCTAATTTTGCAATGCCTGGCAAAATATTTGGAATATTTTAAAGTTAATATTTCAAATACATTGTTTTATAAATGGCATTCAAAAGTCATTATGTGTCATCTTCCAAATGTAAGCATGGCTTTTTACTTGTGATCAGCGCTTTTATCTTTAGGCACAATCTTAGAGTTTACAGCCTATCCAAAACTGACACTTAACATCCTGTGTGAAGATGGACCTAATTTCCACACTGCACTTAGCATAACACAATTCAGTTAAGCAAACTCTGAAAAAATTTCTAACAGTGGTGTACCCAGGTTCCTCATGTTCTGGTGATGAGACAGTCAAAATCAGCATTGAATATTACTGGCCCCAGACTACTCTGTTCCCACACTTCTGGAAGAGGTCTTATGAGCTTTACCAACCTAATGAAGTTACCACACATCAGCTGATACACTGCAACTGCAGAGCACAAAAGTTGGCTTCCTGCAAGCCATCAGCACATCAGCTGATATGATAACCAAGATCATGTCGCCTTCAAGCTGCAGCCACTGAGCTGAGAATTCAATCTGCTGTGACACATGCTCAACAGCATGAGAGAGAGCAGTCAGACTTTTTTTTTTCAGGTGAAAATAGAACAGTGGGAATTTTGGAAGCAGGAATCATGAAGTGACAAGGTAGAGAGCCTAGTTAGGAATGGGGAGCAGTGATACAAGGGTAAAATCAGAATATAGATGAAATTGAAGGTGGTTATGTTGCCAGAATGTGTGACTGAAGGGGCAAAAATTAAAGGAAATGTTTGGACAGCCTCAATTACTAGGACAAAGTATGTAGTTAGTTAGTTAGCTAGTTAATTAGTTGAAATTTATTTTTATTTGGAGAAAAAATTAGTTTCCTGCCACATCCCATTTTTTTAATGTCATTACTTGCCAACAGTCAACTCCGTCCCTCAGTGTCACCCACTTTATCATAAGGCATTGAAAAAAAAAATCTTGCTGGAAAATTACCAAAGAGAATATCCTCAAATCCACCATTAAGGTGGAAAGACAGACAGACAAGAGATGATATAGGGGGTTTTACAGGCTTTGACACTAATTCCTTAAATGTTACTGCAGGAATATACACATATATTGATCACTGAGCCTGCTGGACTTCCATTAAATTTTCTATTTGGTTTTTCTTGTGGGGTTTCTAGTTTGTGCAGTCATAAAGAGCACCTCATAGGAATTAACTGTTTTTTATCAAAGCAAAGACTGAAAATGCAGCAGCCTTTATAAGGAGTAGAAATATCACAGTAAGGTATGCAAGTATTGAATGGCTAAAATCCATACACAACATTTCAAAGAAGAATATAGCTTAGCTCTTTAATATTTTCTTGGGATAACTTAATGTGGAATTCAACTCTTAAGTTAAAATGAGTTCTTCAATAAGGATGGTATGTACTCCTCTTGCCTGCCTCAGGCATCCAACTGAAAGTACCAAAATGTCTAACCACATTACAGAATCAATGGAGAGAGCAAAACTGTTCAGATCACCAAGCTAGATGCATAATCTCCAGTTGCTGATACTTTATATGAAACTGTATTTTCTGAAAGTATTCTGTAATTTTTCAGTTAGCCAGACCCATGACTGCAGATCCTGTTCTTTATGACTGCCTCAATACAATTGCCCAACACTACAGATTCCATTTGATGCAGCTTATTTGGAAACAAAGAAAAGGAAAATGCAGATATTTACCAGCAGTATAGCAAGAATTATTTGGATAAGACTGTGGCATATTTTGGATGCAGCGAAACAGTGTCACCAAGCTGAGATCATCACCAAACACATGAGCCTTCTTCCTCTGTATTAGGTGTCCCATAGCAAATGTTGTATCTGTATATAAAACCTACAGAAAGAAGCAGTGAAAGCTCAGACTTGTTGCACAGAGGTATTAAAAAATCCTGACAAAAGTCAGGTGCTAAAGTGAATTGTGCTTTCTCACCTGGCCATATATGAAAAAATAACCTGTTTCTTTGATCACTATTTTATTTCCTTGTTCTTCCAGAGCTGTTCCACGTTTAAAGCTCAGGAGCCAAGGGACAATGCTTGAATCATCTAAAAGACAAAACAATTTTGGGTCATCAGAAAGGTTATTTTCTTCATTTTCACCTGCCAAAAACTAACAAAGCTGGCTTCTAGACAGACTTTCCAGTCTCCCTAGGTGGATTTCCCCACTGAAAAGATGATATTTGCAAGAGCCGTCTAGATACAGGGACCTAAAGATGCAGGGACTTCCATGTCGATTTTTGATTTTTAAATATTTGTTGTTGTTTTTCTTTTTGTAGTTTGTTACTTTTAGAAAACAAAATTGCTGTCAAAACTCAGTTACTGCTTTGAAGTTGGGGAAAAATTTGTTGAAACAGTTATCCCATGGAATACAGTAGTTTCACGAATACAAGCCGCACGGATTATAAGCCGCACTTCCGGTGCCTCGACAATGTTGCTGTCTTTGTCAATAGATAAGCCGCACCCCGAATATTAGCCACACTTTTGTTCATAGCGAGAATCCGTGCGCAGCTTTCACAAATTGGCCAATTAGTAACAGGATCGCGGCATAGCGGGGTTTACTGGCTCGGGGCGGGGCCAGGCAGGCTCGGCCCGCTCATGGTTGCCGATGGGGCTGGCCGGGTGGTGCTGCAGCCGCCGCCGGGCTCGCTGGCCCCCCCTCTCCCGTCAGCACCGCCTCGCTGCCGCGTTTGCTCGCCCTGCCAGCGGGGCAGCCACCGCCGCCGCTGCCAGGCACGCCGGCCGCCCCGCTGCCGCGTTTGCTCGCCCTGCCGGCGGGCCAGCTGCCGCCCCTGCTGCCAGGTTCGCCGGCCGCCCCCTCCCGTCTGCACCGCCGCCGCGTTTCCTCGCCCTGACCGGCACTGCAGGCCCCCGCACCGCCGGGCTCCCCCACGCTGCTGGCCCCGATTCTGCTGGGCTTCCCCCGCTGCCAGGCAGCCCCACCCGTCGGCCTTCCTGCTTCTGCCATGCTCCCCTGCACTGCTAGCCCCAGTTCTTCCGGGCTCCCCCGCCCTTCTGGCCCGGGCTCTGCCGCCCCCCCTGCCCCGCCCTGCTGGCTCAGGCTCAGCCGCCCGCCCCCCACACTGCTGGCCCCGCCTCTGCCAGGCTTTCCCACCTCTGCCGGGGCCGGCCGGGCTCCAGCTTGGCTTGGGGCTGCCGCGGGCTCTCACTTCCGTGTTGGCAGCTTTTAGAATATTGTTGATGTATTAGCCGCCCTCGAATATTAGCCGCACTTCCGGGTTTCCACCAAAATTTTGGTCAAATTGGTGCGGCTTGTATTCGTGAAATTACTGTAGTTAACTATAAATCAAGGCACATATTCTTACCTTTCTGTTGGATATCACTTTTGCTGTCAGCAATCAGTTGCAAGCAGGCCTGCAGCACTGCACAGTGAAAGCATTTTGAAATCAAAAAACATAAATCAGTAATAGAATAAAATTATGAAATTACTTTAAGAAAGAATAAAAGGACACGAAAGAAATCTCTCAGTCTCACCACTTATCTTAAAACAGGACATATTTTTTTTAACACAGGTCTTATTCAAGTGTGCAAAATGAAAATTCCTGTCACAGCACATACCAGATGACTTTCAGAGATCATGGAGCTAAGTGGGAGGCCTCAGGTAGCAGCACAAGTAAAAATGGCTTGTTTTATATCTGGTCCTAATATAATTATGTAGCAGTAAGTCAAACAAGCTAGAAATCATCAGGTCGAGTAGCCTTGCTAATTTTCTAAGCGAAAGCATGAAAAAAAACCCAACTCCACCAGCTGCGATAGATAGCAGATATCCTAGCTGTGTTTGTCGTATTATTTAGAGAAATTACTTTCAATTTATAGTTGCTGCAAAATATTAGTCATATATACGTTCATAATAAATTCACAAAGTCCATATATATGCACTTTCAATATGTTTTCAGATACCTACACTCAATCAACCTATACTGAGACTAAGAGGGAAAATAGATGACTCCCAGCAAATGAATGCACACATAACAAATAGCTTGGTATCTGTCAAAATGTGTTGCTAAAAATTGTAGAGATTGCTAACACTAATGAGAAGTTAAGTATTTGTTCAGAGAAAAATACTGCAGAATGTTAAATTATAGATTTGCAAGTGAAACAAAGATCTTGTAAAAAACACTGCTAAGCATAAGTGTCAGGCAACAGGTTAAAAGTAAAAAAGAATAGCTGTATTTTCCTGGAGCAGATTTTAATCAAAACATCTGGTTCTTCTGCCACTTTGAAGGATGGAAAACTGGAAAGTAGTATTTACTGCACATGACAGAGAACAAATGAATTTATTAAGAGTCAAGAGAAGAAAATTCTGCCATGTATTGCTCCATTTTGTTTACTGCTTTTCAGACAAGAAGGCTGTGGATCAGATTTGGCCACCCAGATTTGGTTATAATGGGGAATGCCATGGATATGTGGGATCCCATTTCTGCATCTGTCAGTGGTACCTATATGAACCAAGTGTTCAGTAGCACAAACCTCTTGCTGCACAGCAGGTAGCAAGAGGATTTGGGTGCAAAGTAGTCTCTTTCTGTTTCTAAGTCTCCTTTTTAAGGGGTCCTTCTTGAAAACAGCAGAAGAGGGCTGGATGCTCACCAGCACTCAGCAGTGCCAAGTAGCAGCACACAAGGATTTGAGTGCACATCTGGGAATGCTCCAATGCCAGAATGATCACACTACCTGCAAGCCCTATTTATGGTGATGGGAATGCTATCATCCAAACTCTTGTCTCCTACACAGATATGTGTCCTTGAGTCCTACCAATACACATCAATAATGTGCTACCATCTACAGATTTTTCAAACCAAGAATTTAAAGGCATCTGAATTACCTACTTTCTGGTAAGATATTAAAAAACTCAAGCCCACACAAAATTAAAAACAGTATTATACTTCATACATTTTTCTATCACACTTGTAAGCAAAAGAGTTTTCTGGAAAATAAACTTCTAAATAAAATTAAAACGGGATTTTATGGAAACGCACAACACAGCATATCAAGCAATTAATTTTACGAAGTATTATTTCTTCTTTGGAACAAAATGCCTTCCTAGTGAATGGAATTTGCTGATTCCCTAGTATTTCAGTAAGCTAAAACAAAATTTTAATTCCTGCTTTTAAAAGAGCTTGCTAGTGTAGCCACCAGATTCTTCACTTATCAAATAAGAGGATTTGTGATGGTTCCCACTAACCAGCTGCTATCCAGCTGGGGACCAGTGAGTAGTGTCTACAAGCAGAGAAAACTATGGCAACTTTAGCAACTCTTGTTAAACTCGCTCTTCAAACTTGGTGGGCATTCTTCAAACTATCCTAATTCTCAGTTTGCAAGTCTTGATTTCTGCTTCAGCTGGTTGCAGCACTGAAATTCTAGTCAGCATTGCTGAGAATCACTCACAGTAATTAAAATCTGCAAGATCAGAACAGTTTGAGATCACCTCCACCTCTTTTAAAAAACATACCACTCTATTCTACAGACATCAGATCTGCACTTAATCTCTATAAAAACACAAACTCTTTTCTTTTAATACATGCAGATAGGAACAAGCCTCCAGAGAATACAGCAAGCTTCTTTTTGGAGAAAATGCGTGCAGTACTGTCCTTCATGACAACAGAAACTAGCACAGTGGCCATTTTGCCTAAAGCTACAAAGGACAATGTCTAAAAAAGTGCTTGAAGGATTGAACAACAAGGTCCTTCACAAATATGTTCAGAAGCCAAAGCTGACATAACTGCTTCCAGTATATACAAGTACTTTGACTTCAGTGGAACTACTTACATGCCTAAAATTAAGTAATTCATTGAAACAAATTCCAAGTAAACACTACTACTATTCAGGAGAAGATACGTATTTACAAAGTACATTTTCTGAGTAAATTAACAGGAATTTTCAGGAAAAAGTAAATGTTATTAAGAAATGTTAGTAATTCTGTTCCAAGAAGTGCCCTAATCTTACCTTAAGTACAATATGAAGAATACACATACTACAAAACACACATTAAATACTTGCTGTTGAATGTCTTTCAGCCCAGTGTAAATCAAACCTGAGAAACATCTTTGTAGTATAAACGATTTTTGATTAATTATGAAAGAAAAATATAGGATTAATAAAAGACATCTTGAAAATATGTAAAAATATATAAACTGAGTGTCACCATGAGATCTATCTGTATAAAAGTGTATCTAGAATGATGAAGTGTGCCCCATCCTCTTGTGACTTTCTATAATGGCTTTGCTTTGATGAACATTTTTTTCCCCACTGATTTTAACTGCTCTGCAGATTGTGGGATGGCAATTCATTTCAGAGTCTGTCTTACTCCATGAACAGAAGATGCAATTCTGAAGACATTAGTCAGTCCAGATGCCTTTATAAACCACCGCCAGTACATGAAATGATGTGTGCTCTACTGGTTGAGTAATGCAGTCACCACTTAAAAAAAACCTACTATCTTTTGCTGAAGGACAGCAATCCAGATTTCTGCATATCTCCATGACTTCAGATCTTATATTGGTAAAATAAAATTTTCCCTCATATACAAATTTTGTTATTATTTAAATTGCATAATAATTTTAGTATTTTGCAATCTCACTTAATGATCCATCCAAACAAAATTTCAAGTTTAATATTTGTGAGTTCATGTATAAAATTTAAAGTTTGTATATCTGAGGCCTGAGACATCTGTGCCAATTTTTGCTGAAATAAAACTTAGGAAAAACCCTAACCTTGAAAAAAGAACAAACCAAAACCATCCAGACCTGCTTATTTAAGTTCCTTTTTTGTTTAGATCTGTTCTCTGTAGGTTTCCCAAAGCACATTTAAACACCAGACAATATTATTTATAAATGACAAGCATTTTCTTGAACCATTTGCAGTTCTTCTTCCCTTAACTTCTTGATTTCGCATCACAAGAGAACTTATTCTAGTTTTTGCTTGTGCATTTTTATAAACTGGTTATAATAAACTCTATCACAGCAGAAATCAGAACGACTGGTTAATTTGGTGCTTTTTAATAGAGACATCTTTATATGGTATTAACTATGGATTCAATCAGTTCCTGCATTGAAATGCCTTCATCATAGTTGCACATATGACTGAGATGTAACAAACATCTTCAAAGAATTAGTAGCATTATTTTGACCTTCACAGTATTGCCAATAATATGTTACATTTAGAAAAGCAAGGGAATTGTTTACTAGGAATTAAGACTTCTATTATACAGTATAAATGTCCTAGTTTAGGGCAAATTTAGAGAAAAAGGACACCCCAGGACAATAAACCAGAATGTTGGCTTTAAAACTTAGAGCCTATTTGGTGTATTTTTGACTGTAGTGTTTTGCATAACATGCAGGACTGATTTATTCACTCATTCATTCAGTTAAATTCTTCACGTAAAATCGCAGGAATTGCATCAAGTAATTTTCTCTCCTCTTGCATAGAAGGGTCTATTTTCTTTTGAGTTAGACTGTTGTCAGCAGAAACAAATAAGGATAACATCTTTTTAAGAAGTAGGCCTTTCTTTTGCCTTTTTAATTTGGTTTTTATTTTTATTTTATATTTGACCTCTTAAAACAATAAAATATGAAGTATTGTAAATATTTGGTATAGGAATTTTATATGTGGCATTTGCTTAAGCTAGTAAAAAAAGCTTATATCTCAATTCAAAGATCACTAAAGTTAAGAACCACTTGTAAAACCTCTTGCTATCCCTCTGTCACAGATATCTAAAGCAACAACAACAAAACACTTCCAAACGACAATGTACCAATATTCCAGCACAGCAATTTTATCAAGAGCAACGGCAAAATTCTCACACCATGTTTGGAAGGCAATAGTTACTTTCCATGGACACAAATGATATTGGATTAGAACCTGAGAATTGCTAATAAAAAAAACCAATTGCCAACTCACATGCCAGGTTACCCTGCCTCATTGGTTTGTGGAATTACATAGAATAGCTCCTCAGCTCCTTCATACATGCAAGAACTTGAGCACTCTCAGTACACCAAAGTAAATGTAGTCCATGGGGGCTCCAGTCTGATCCCAGCAGGCCACCTGCATTTGCATTTACAAAAGACCTGATTTTCACCTCCCTAGGTCATGGGAATCAGAATCCCACAATAATGATCAGAATGAGGCACAGAAGGAGTGTTAAAATGATACCAGACATTTGTACTTTGGCTTAGGAAACGGGACCTAAATCTTCCTGCTAGACTCAAGTGCACAGGCAGCTTAGGGAGAACCACACAGGCAACACAATCAGTAATTGTGAATAGAATATAAAATTCAGCAGAGGTCTTTTGTTGTGCACCAATTTTCCTCCACAGATGAAATTTGCAAAGAGAAAGATAAAAAGTACATCTGTTGTATCCTGATATGACATTTGCCAGAAGCGTACATTTCAAAATCACCCATTACCTCCTACTCATTGCATCAACAACTCTGGTTCTGACTGCTAACTGTGCAGCTTTATTTGGAATTGATGCTTGAAACACTTCTCTTCAACCTACCCAAACTGGAAAGTTTCACAAGACACAAAAACCGTGCAGCTACTGATGACTAATAGTTTTATGCATTAGCATAGATACATAAAAAAGGAAACATTGTGTTAAATCCACTTCCGTTCAATTTTCCTTTTCATTAAAATGCTAATTCGCGGCCACTTGTGTGCGTTAAAATGTAAATTCAGTATGTCCAAGAAAGGCTGTGCTGGGTCTGAAAAAAGAATGATGGGTCATCCAGTCCTGGAATTTAATGATTAAAGTTTAAAGACCCCTGAACTGAACAATAGTTTTATTTATAAACAAAATATTAGTTCTATATTTTTCTTCTGCTCTTTGTTGAAGCACAAGAGAAGCAATTGGATATTAACTTTCTAAAAAATTGATCCATATAAAAGTAAAATGATGGGTCAACAATTATGAAATCAGATTCTACTTTGAGACTTTGCTGAAGCAAACAGAAGTAGGACAAGAACAGGCACCTCACTCAATAATCTGATTTATTTGCCATTATAACAGAATGAGTGCCACACATCTGCAGGACAATTTGGAGACTGATGGGATTCTGAATGAATGTCAAAAGATCAGGGTCTGTAATCCTGTATACATGACCAAGTAGTAAACTGGATTCAGCACCATGAACAACACCATGTTCTTCTATCTAACTCACTCTGCTAAAACAAAATTAAACATTGACTAGTAGGTTTGTGGTCATCACAGAAATCTGATATGAGAAAATATGTTACTGAACTCTGAAAAGCTACATTTTTTTGCAATTAGAACAGGCAGACAGCTAAATTCTAACAGACAAACTTTGATATAAATGCGAGATTTGCAATTTACTTTTTTTCTTTTTTATATGCAAAAATATGAGATTCATATCAGAAAACAATTTTATAATAGGTCAACTTATGTAGCTTTTCCCTTTCAAATGAATGTTCATATTCTGTGTTTTCTGTCATCCATCCTAAACAATTTTAAAGCCAGTGTACCTCAAAAAAAACTTAAAGAAATAAGTAGCTCAATTGAAATTTTGCATGTTAGAGGTAAACAGATATAATCAAAGATGGCTACATGATGAGAAGAATCTAAAGTTTACTCAGAAGCACAGCTGAGGAGCCCCAAGCCCTGTTCACCTCAAATAGCAATTGGAGTAAGGGCAAAAGCTATTGTGAAGGAAACTGGATCACTAGTAAAGTATTGATGTTCTAACATTCTCTTACAAAAAGTGATCTCCTTATTTTTTATGATATTTGTACTTCAGATCACTTGCTTTTATTTGGGAGTTCCTTGGGTGGGGAGGGCAGGGGAGCTTTGTGGTTCCTGTGATAGGGAACCGGCTACAAGAAATACAATTTAAGCAATCATGACCTCAGTACTGTTTGCGAAATCTTTCTTAGCCAATATCTTGAATCAAAGACAACTAATGAAATAGAATAAATCTCATATAAACCTGTGGATTTTAAATGATGCCCTAAATTAATGAAGTCTTTTGAATATTGCAAGTAAGTAGAGCAATTATGCTCTAGAACTTTAATTTAATTTAGCTTATTGAAGCTCAAGTGAAACACATTTCATGTTAGTTGCTCACTGAGAAACACATTTTATGCAAAGCTTCATTTAGTCTTTACCTAAAATTTACTCCATTTCAACATCCCTAAACAGTTCCAGATATCAGTTAAAATAATATAAAAGTATACATAAGAAAAGCAAACTGATTCAGCAACTCAGGAATATTTTCAGTTATGTGTGTATTTTCAGAGTATGTGTGCAAACCGGTATAATAAAATTCTGCATTTCATCTTACAAGGCCTCATTGTGTTTGGAAAAAGAAAGAAATGTAGGCATTTTATCCTCAAAGGAAACAATTATATCCCATTAATATGTCAACTCTATAATACACATCAGAGGTCTTTTATGAAGCACAGTCTTCAATATTCTTTGCAGAACTTTTTGAAAAGGAGAACCATGACCAAAAAAAAAAAAATCTTGCTGTATAGGCATTCCTTTATTAATTTTACTGTTTATTGACAGATTTTATTAATGTAGAAATGCTGCTAAACTTCTGAATTCCTTGTAGTTTGCCTCTTTTGTCAGGTACAAGCCAGCCTTTCTTCTTCAAAGCTCTTATTTCCCTTAAGTTCTCATTACTTCTCTCTTTTAGGGCAAGCATTTTTTTCCCAGAAAAGTGAATTGGCATTTTTATTAATAGATTTCCCTCCCTACTTTAATCAGAGAGAATTGAACAGCTAAAAATCCAAATAAAGTTGCCTTTCTCAACTCTAACACATCATGCAGAATTGGGATCTAACACTCAAAATTTAACCTGCAGATAGCATAAATATCTGGTACCTTAAACAGTAAGTCCCTACTCATGGCAGGATGGTTGGACTACAGGATCCTTAAAGGTTCCTTCAAACGCAAAACCTTCTGTGATTCAATATTCTGTCCGTTAAGAGAATATGCCTATGGTTAACACCATTCATCCACCAATAATTTTGGAAACCAGAATGGTCTCTGGGACCATAGATCGACTGATAGGAGAAAGAAAACATGAATCATATACTCCTGATTTTCTCTAGACAGTATCCCACTGCGGCGCCCCAACCCACTTCCTCAGCTGGAATTTACCTTTTTCTTCTGTGTTGGCAACAGACCGCCTGCCCCTGTTCCTACTCCCGTTCCAGATTTCCTTCTGGAAACTCTCAGCTGGGCCAGTACCAGCAAGCCTGCTCTCCTAACAAGGAGAAGCCACAGTCAGTGAGAGCAGCCCCACATTTGTCCATGCCCTGCAAGCCAGAGCCCATCCCTCCAGCTCACCTGTGCGGAGCCAGCTGCGGACACTTGCAGGAAGGGAGAAACAGGGATACCTGCCTTCCTTTCGTCGGGGGACACGAGGGGCTGGTCTAGCGGAGACCTTGCCTGGACGCTGTAGATCAGCTCGCTGCGCAGAGCTTCTAGTTCTGTTTTCAGGATGATAACATGGTAAAGAGACACTGCTGCAAGACAAGAGGACAGGAGCATTGCAAGCCACAGGAATGTGACAGAAAAAAGTCCCGTGGCGCCTGAAGCAGCACCAGGGGGGGCAGAGGGAGAGGAGGCGGTATCCTTCTGTTGGATGACGTGCACACAGTCCACGGATTTCATCGCTGCTCTTTCCTTACTAAAGCCAGAGGGAGAGTTCAGCTGTCCCCTTCCGAGGTGCAATCCATGTTACCAGTTGCTCTCTGAAACTAAGGGCATCCAGAATAAGTGAACAAAACGCCCAGATCATTTCCTGTCATATGAAGCTGTTGATAGCACCATTAAACTTAATGTACAGAGTGAACGCCTAAGATTCTGTCTTCCCTTTGTTTTCACCTCTCTGAGCAGCATTTTGGAAATGAATACTTTTTCACAAGCTGCCTTCCTCCTTTCACTTTCCACTAGTTATTTATGTGGCAGCTTGTTATAGCCATTTCCCACAATCTTTAAACTTAGGCACAGCCAGTACCACCAGTAATTTTGAGCCTTATCTAGAAGTGCAGAAACCATGTAAAGTTTCCTGGCAGAATTTCATCCAGTGCTACTTAAAAGACATACATGTATGACAGGCACGTGCCTCTGTGCATATGAAGGTATATAGATGCACTCTGTATGTACATTATATAATCTATATTAACGTGTTTATATTCATATCTAAAGTGCCAATACATCTACAGAGGAGAAAAATTATTTAAAAGAAATTTTTTATCCTTTCCTAAAAACAATAGTCAAAAACATTCCCAGGTATGAGTCACAAATTACAGGTTTCTCAGTATGGAGATGCAAATTCTGCAGTTCAGTTCATCAAACTAACTTGAAAAGGGATGACATTTTATTAAACTTTGTTAATAAATACAGTCTCACTAAAGAATTAGAAAAACTGCCTTAATGCAAAAGGGAACATGAAGAAGCAGGGAGAGGAAATTTGGCAGAGTGTAACTAAAAGAGGTGAAAGCTAGGGTATAGAAAAGAATAAGAGAGAAGGAAATAAGAAGAGGGTGAAAAGGAAAACATTAGAGAATTTATAATTAAACACAACCCAAAACTTTAAACATGCATGTTGATAACAGGTGAATCCTGAATTTAAATTAATCTTTTAAGATTTTATAAGTCTTTTCATCCTAAAACTCTATATTAGAAATTTCTTTCTTCTCTGCAACAGCAAGGCTACCTAGATATCTCACATATGTTCATGTGATTTTTTTACTATCTTCTCACACAAAATTCAACTTTTACCCCTATGTTAAAAGTTCCAGTGGTGTAGGACAGGAAAAAGATAAACAGTATCACAATTATGGCTAAAATGAAAGGGGTCAACCCCTCTTACCATGTAAGTAAGCATTATCTTTTCAAAAGAGAAAATTTTTACAGGTCAGTCCAAGTACTGTGTAATAAATCCTGATGACAACACCTACCAGAGTAGCTCAGATAAAGTAAGTTCTGTTGGGAAGGAGAAGGAAGAAGGAACAACAATAGAGTAACAACTTCCGTAGCCTCTCTCTCTTCTGTTTCTTAAGGCTACAAGAGATTTAGTGTGATTATAAGCTTTATCATCTTCCGTTGTGATGCAAGGGGCTCTTTTCTTTATTTTTCCATCTCTAGCAACCACACACATCCTGCACAAACAAGTAAATCTGTTCCTAAATGCAAAGGAAAAAAATATACCCTCTATCTTGTGCCTAGAAGCCACATACATACTGTGAAAAATTATATAGAAATTAGTGTGGGGTGGAAAAAGTAGAATACCATACCATTTCTGTTCCTATTTTAAAGGCTAAGTTTAGCTGTAAATGGAGCTGCATTTTGAAGTAAATTTAATATGAACTAATGTAGGGTCTTTTTAACAGAATAAGCAATTATTGGAGCTAAGCAGGTATGCCTTCAAGTATCCCTGGACATCAGAACATTACCAGCCTAGTACTGACTGTTCCAAAAATAAAAAATAATTTGACAGTTGAAAAAGAAGTACTATTTTAGAAAATGAGACTGAGTGAGAGAATGAAAGTTTTAACTAGCTATCCAGGAATACCAAGAAACTATTGGCCAGTGAGGTCTCTGCAGTCATTAATGTATCAGAAAATAACAGACTGGTATATAAATAGCAGTGCTCTAGTCACTTCTAGAGAAAATAGGCTGTTCCCAGCCTCCACAGCCTCTTTAAATGGGGTCATTATTTGAGCTGGCAAAGTAATTGTGGTGAGATAGAGGGGTAAGACATCTGGCTCCATCTTGCTTATAATTCTGATCAATGAGAATTTCAAAGGGGAAATGAGGAAAATCACAACACATGGGAAAATGTTAAATTCAAGAGGCATTTGTAGCTAAGCATCAAAGGGATCTCACTGTTGGCAACCTTGTGCTGTTCTGTAGATTTATAAGCAGTTATGTGGTTTGAAAGAAAATGTAACTTCAGACAACCTCTGTGATGACAAAAACAGAGGAACAATAACTATCGACAATAGGACATCAATCATGAAAACCAGTATGAATTACCTAGAAATATACTTAATTGAACAACTTCTAATATAATCAAAGGGAGCTTTAGTTAATTGCAGATTGCTAATTACATCCAAGTAAAACACAAAAATTACTTCCAAAAAAACCCCCCAAAATCACCAAACCCGAAAAAGCCCCCAAACCAAACAAAAACTCCATTCTATTTGCAGAGCCTAGAACCAGGAGTCAGTGTCTCAATGCTTGCCACTATGTCTTGTCATAACATACTCTTCTTATGATTCCTCTCGTTGGCAGAGCTGCAAAGTAGCCCCTAGCCTGCTTAAAGCAAAGTCAGTAAGATTAGCACATGCTGTTTCTGCTGTGTTTTAAACTAAGGTGTGACTAAAGAGGACTAAGGAGTGCTCGGATCAGCCTCCCATCAGCAGACATGGGAAGGTGATGATTTCAGCTGAACACAAGCTCTCAGTGGATATTCTAGTTGAAATAGAGGTATACTATTTGGATATATATGCTGGGGGGAAATAGCATCTGCTTTTCTATTTGCACATAGCTAAGACTGACAAAATTGAACTGTTAAAAATCCAGAATGAATATAAGAGACCTAAGGAGCTAATCTCAGAAATGGTATTCAGGTTATTGTTAGCAGCCTGCTTCTACTGGACGGCATTCCTGAAAATCCTTTTGCAAACTTTTATAGCACATCAAAAATTTTGGACTCAAGACACACATGGAGTCAGAAAACCTTAGGGGCTGCCTCAAGTCCAAAGCAGCATTTTCCAAGCTATATCTACAAAAGAAAATATCATTCCATTAAATTGCAGAAACTTAGTCCTGGCTATCTAACTCTGCAAAAAAATAAGAAAAAACCCTTGTAGTAAAGGTATTCTGAAAATATGTTCTTAATTTGCATGGACAGTACATGATCTGTGCAGACACCATAGTGTCTACATAACCCAAAGGATGAGCTATGTTGAATACTCAGATTTACTGACAAAAAATACTCTTTAATTTAGCCAAGGAAAACTATTAAGAGATGCCTTGGCTAGTCTAAGAATTCTACTTAACCAAGTTCTTTACTTCCAGGAAAAATAGCAAGCATTTAGGTACAATTCAAAATAATGAAAAAATGAAAACCAAACCCCAATGCATTACCACTGAAGACTCTTAAAGGTGAGAATGTTTCACTACAAGACAGGAAAATGGGTTCCTGAACAAAATTAAGGCTGGTTAAAACTTCCAGGATACAACAACAGAAACAAGCCCTGTAATTTTATGCAGGTAATTAATTATTTTAATTTCCATTATGCAGTGTATCAGATTAAATTATCAAGATGAGTCCTGCTAATCTGAAAATTTATAAAAGATCAACATTGCATCTGTGGGGAACCAATGTAGAGATAGTAGCTAATCAAACAGGAAATTTGGGGTTTAACCAGAAACTGAATTCTTGATTTCCTGAAATCCAGTTATGTGCTTTAACCACAAAAGCATCTTCTTTGGGGAGGAGGAAAAACCCATAATGAAGTTCAACATATAAAAGAGAAGCAGTTGATATGACTGTGAAGGTTTAGGTAAAAACCCAATTTAGTGAAGAAACATGAAAGTTTACTTAAAAACAAGTGTTTTGTTTTTGAAAAGGAGGTTGTGCAGATGCTGCAACCCAGAGATCCAGGCAAGCATGTCGAAGGCCGCATTAAAAGTATACCTCCAGTGGCAAGGGTCCAGCTACACGTACTTCTGAGGCAGCCACAGAATGGTCCCTGTGCTTATTACAAAAAAGAGACCACGATATCTTGCCTTACCACTTAAGACAGTGCAGAGCAGAGAGAGGAGCATAAAAAAAGCAAAGGATCCATTCTGAAATTTTCCATTTAATTGCAAGCCCTTTCTGAAGGCAGACAAAGTAAAAGAAGATCAGAATAAATATTATAGTTTTCTGCTAATAAGGAGATCTATCTGTGTTAAGAGTATCCACAGATTGCCTTCTGAAACAGTACACATTCCCTTCAAGAACACTTTAATTCTTTCAGCCATTAACTCCAACTTAAACAGTAGCAAATCCAGGCAAGTTCTGCCTCACAAATGGATCAAAAAATACTCTATTTCTGTATACTCCACTCCCGTGGCTGTATATCTTACTTCCTACTATTTTAACTTCTAGGAAGCTGTTGAATACCTTGTGCATAAAGGATGTGTTATATAAATGGTTAAAGCATTATTTGATAAATTACCTTGTTAGAAGGAAACAAAAAAATTCTATGAGATTTTTCTGAGGCGAAAAGAGTAATTTTTTCTCTTTCCCTCAACATTTCAAAATTGCCAAGGATAACACAAATGTCTCTGCACGTTTCAGGTATACCATCCTTGTTTCATTCGTTGCAATATTTTATTTCTCAAGATACCTAGACAATTTGGGTCCAAATGCATACTACACAAAGTAAACCTACATCTGACTTGCAGTCACTGTCACTTTTTACATGGTTATTACAGTACTTTCAAAAAGAAAAGGAACTGACACAGAAAGGAAAAGCAATTATTATAGGTGTCTCTCAAAGTATGCAGAACCAGCTAGAAAATAATTTTTAAAACATATAAAAAGATAATCCAGGATTTATATACCACAGCAGCTTAATCCCAGCCTCCCTCCCTTCCCTCCCCTTCCCATGATGTTACAGCAGTTACTTCTTACTGCCCAGGGAAAAAGGAGCTCTGTCATACAGCTGATGCCCACTTCTCTTTAGTCTCGCCGGCTTTGCTATGCAGCAACAGGGAGAACTGCATTTCTCCACCTCTTTGACACTATGCAACTTACTAGATTTTGCACAGATGGGCTAAAAATGCTTCTGTATGGTAACAAGATAAACACGGAGACATGGCCCTTCATGTGGGAGTGGCTGCTCTGCTGCTCCTACAGTCTGGAGACCTTCAATAGAGGGCACATGACAAGGATTCAAGTATTTTCAAATCCTAAAGTTATTTCCTCGTAGCCGTGTTTGCTACAGTGTCCTGATTCCTAGAGGACAGACAGGAAAGGGTTCTCTGCCTGACCTTTCCCTTTGAATTTTTGTAAATAACTAGCCCACACCAGTAGTTAAGCGGAATTCAAACCAGCTGTAAAACTTCCTATCTTTCTGTCCTCAAGCAGCACAACTCATTCCTTGTCAAGCTAGCAGCAACATCTTTCTGAACCTGGTATGCGAGCATACTTACTTCTGTCAGCCACCTTGCAGCTTTGCATTATTCAGCTCATTGCTTCAGATTATTAAATATGTATCCCAAGTTGGGGGTGAAACTACATTCTTTAACACAGTAAAACCAAGTCTGCTCTTAAGGTGCATTGCCTTTCAGAGAAAGAAAAATTGCTGTTTTTCCAAGACATACAAGAGTTATTCTGCCCCCATCCAAGCTGAAGCATAACAAATTAATCACATCAATGTTTTCGAAACAAATCCAGAAAGTAATCAGTGTATCTTCCTTATCTACTTACAGAGACAGAACTCGCTACAAAATCTAAAATGAAGACCCTGAATAGGGTCCAAAAAGAGATGTAAAGCTCAGGCATGTTCAATATCTTTGGAGCAAATAATTTCTGCTAAGCCAATAGTTCAGCATTTTCTCAAAACCTTATCTGTCTATACTTGATCTTTTTAACAGACAGCAAGCCTTTGGTCTCAGTTTCATTTTACAGGGTTGGAAGCGACCTTAAAGATCATCTTGTTCTAACATGTCTGTCATGGCCAGGGACAATCTCCACTAGATCAAGCTGCTGACACCTTCATCCCGCCTGGCCTTGAACATTTCCAGGGATGGGGCATCCACAACTTCTCTGGGCAACCTGTTCCAGTGCCTCACCACTTTCACAGCAAAGAACTCCCTCCAAATATCTAATCTATACCTACTCTCTCTCAATTTTAAGCCTTTCCCTCTTGTTCTGTCACTACATGACCTTGTTAAAAGCCTCTCCATCTATCTTGTAGCCTCCCTCAGGTATTGTAAAGCTGCAATTAGGACACCCAAAACCTTTCTTTTCCAGGCTGGACAAGCCCAATTCTCTTAGTTTTTTTCTCATAAAAGAGGTGCTCCATCCCTCTAATCAGATTGGTGGTACTCTAGATTCCCTCCAACAGCTCAGTGTCCTTCCTGTGCTGAAAGATCAAAAGCTGGATGCAGCACTGCAGGTGGGGTCTCAGCAGAGCAGAGCAGAGCAGAGGGGCAGAATTGCCCAGCCTTGCCCTGCTGCCCACACTGCTTTAGATGCAGCCCAGGGCACGTTTGGCTTTCTGGGCTGGGAGTGTCCATGGCTGGGTCATGTCCAGCCTCTCATCCACCAGCACCCCCAAGTCCTTCTTGGCAGGGCTGCTTCAATTTTATTTTAGATGTTCATACACCCTCATGAATGTTTGCTATGACTTAATCAGTGAGAAAAATTCAAGTACAGTATTTTGTCTGATATGAAGGCCTATACCCACCTGCTAAGCAAATGAATATAACATCATGAGACATTGCAAAACACAGTGTGTGTTGCACTTTGTAGCCTGGCTGCTTATCAATTTTCAAGTAAGAGAAAGCAAATGCAAGACTTGTGTTCTCCACAACAGCACTGTGCAAGTAAGTTTTAGTGACACAGTTCACAAGACAGCAACCTGCTTCTCATTCAGGGAAATATTCCCATGAAGTACCCAAATCTGGAGTTGCTCCTGTACTGTCATTTCTCCCCTTACAAACATTAGAGGTTTTTTATTTTTTTTTTCATTTCAAATTAATAGGTATCTTGAACAGAGTGTCCAAATGTACCACACCTACACCCCACACCCACAGCCCTGTTTCCTAGGTACTGGGTTAAAAATGAACTACAAGCCTTGCAGTAATTCAGGAGAGGATGCATATTTTACAGCTTTAGAAAAGAGAGCAGTAAGGCCTTATTTTTTTGATATTTCATATTAACCATGCTGAAAGTGAGCAAAACTGATATAAGCTTAGAAAAGCATCTCTCTGTAAGAAAGCAGAAATTGCTTCAGACTGAGTATCCCAATCCAACTGTATGAACTGACTATAAATCTAAGTGGCACTGTAGGATTTAAAATTGACATTTAAAATATTGCCAGCATAGGTGGTAAAACTAGTCAGGAACACTTAAAAATATTTCCTAATGGGCATAATGTTTAGAGCATCTCTCAGAGCTCCAGACAATAGAGAAAATTTCAAATGCAAAATGTGTTAGAAAGTGATGGAGAGCTACCACATATTAGATTTACTTACTAACACTTCCTGAAAGGGAAGATACATGACAAAGATTAGAAACATGTTTTTAATATGCTTCTCCCCCTGCTGCAAATTTTCCACAAAGGCCACATCTAACAATGCAGATGTCTAGTCCATGTGCTCTGGCTTTAGTAAGTGACTCAAAATGACACCTTGGGGTAGATCTGTTACCATGCAAACAAAACTACCTGTTCACACACACACTGAAGACAGGCCACAAACTAGAACAAGACATTAACAGCACTTTTAATGTATCAATTTATTGCATATGTCAGTACATAAAAATAGAAAAGTGTTTTTTTGTAAAATTAACTTTATTGTAAAAACCAACTAGAATGATAATGTAAAACTTTGCCACAAATAGCACATATACAATAACATTTATGCTTTGTCTACAAAAACTAAGAATACTTTATAAGACAGTTTTGCCTTAACTATACATTAAAGAAAAATAAAATAAAAAGCTTGCATCTCAATCAGTGACTGTTTCTGAATTCAAAACTTAAGTGTTATTTAGAACTTTAATATGCTATCTCTATTTACATTCTGTGGAGTTCTACTCTAAATTATACAAGCAGGATGGCATTGCAAATTATACCTAATGGGATACATCAGGCCGATCCCACTACATGCAAGAGGCACCGACTTTGTATTTGGCAGAAGTGCCCCTAGCAAAATTACCTGTCCTCAACAAAAAATAAAACTGAATTTTTCAAGAATTGATGAAATACAAATGGAGGTACACCTGCATCTTTTTGCTAACAGAAAAGACTGTACCTTGGACTCTCAATTCTGCCTTGCATTCCTTCACTCTGAACATCCACCATGACCCAATTATTAGCTTAGAGATGCTGATATGCATATTTTGTATAAATACTTAATCCTTCTGCCCTTCAGCTGACAGATTGTCCGTAGCCTACCAAATGCATTTGTGCTCTATTTCTAATTTTACCTGAGAAATGGACATGAGGGCAGCTAAACCAGTTAATGTTTCTCCAGAAGAAAGCACAGCTTATCTCTCTGCATTTCACAGTTCAGAAACAAATTCTGGGAATGTAAACTTGGGTTAGTAGGAAGCCTCAAGTATTTCCACTAATTAAAACCATACACATGTGTGCACTCACAAGGTTTTATGCTTCCTTACAAGGAACTCTACTGCTACAGCTGTTCAACTCCTGACCCTTCCCAGGAACTTTGTTCTTACTTTTTTTTTTTTTAAAAAAAAACTTAAATTTCCTCTTATAAAGCAGAAAATTCCTTTAATGAAGATATTTAAACCAAGGTTTTCTTACAAACCTGTGAAAAAAACTCAACTCCTTCCCAAACTATAAATTTTTATCTACAGGACAAATATTTGGGAAACAACTATGCACAAATGGATAACTGTTTGGGAAAACATATAATGACATTAAATAAAGTAAATGCAACAGTATCATAACACACTATTTGGCAATTTAAAGTTATTATTACTATGTTGCTTGTAGTTCAGTTTTTAGCAGCAGGTAACTGTGGTTTCCATCACACAGTCCATGAAATAAAAACAAGTCTTCACTTGCCAGAATAAGTTTCCTCCTCTTTGTTCCTCCCTCCCTCCCTTAAAGAATTGTATGCAGAGCAGTGGAATATTTGCATAAAACCATCACTTCCTTCCTATTTTCCTTCAGTGGACTTCATAACCAATGCAATGAAAAATAGCATATAAACATTCATTCACAAGTATACTTGACCAACCCATTAAGTGAGAAACAAAAATGTGCCCATGTAGAAGGGGGAAGAAACCACGTAAGTGTAAAGGATGCATATATGACAATTGTGTCAACTCACACCCAATACCTGCAAAGTTTCATTTTTACGTCATGCAGACAACATAGTGAAAAGATATATGGCTTGATAATAAAAAATAATGTTTAGATACAGCCCACTTTGAAGAGTTTCAGACTGCCTAATAATCTAACACCACACATTCGACTCTGTCTTAGCAACTGTGTGCTCAAATAGGAACATGTCATTTGTATACAAGTACCACATAATACTAGGGATATTCTGGGGTTGAGTTGTGTTTTGATTAGTGGGAAGTGGGGTTAAATGCCATGTTACTTAAGAAATTGATGCTTTGTGAACACCCACCCCTACCCCCCAAGATATGTCAAGATATGACAACTTCTGAAACAATTACTTCCTCTTAATTCTGTCTCCAACAATTAATCTACTCTTTTGGCTTTATCAACTGATTTTTAGAAAAGCAGTATTTGACTGATAGTATTCCTTTTCTCCATCTCTATTCTAAAGCAATGTGAAGTAGATGAAACAATCTATGCAAGCAGCTCACATCTCACTGTAGAATACATCAGAGGAAGGAAATGCTATGTCTATCAATTCCTTTCTGCTATACAAATACAGCCTCATCTCCTAGCCCCAGTTTAATTCTTCCAATATACCTTGCCCAAATACCCCTCTCCCCAAAAGACTAAAAAAAAAATTACCACTGTAAGGCTGAAAAGATAGTTTTGGTTTCACTCTAATTGAAAAGTATGCGCTATGTTTTTACATCCATAGATCCAGACAGATGTATGTTTTTTTGAAGGAGGCATAACCATTAAGGCACTAGTTCATAAAAGCAGTTTTATTCAACAAGAGACCTTAATCACGAGCTTAAAATATGACTTAAAATATGTCCCTCAGGAAACAGATTTTAAGTGTGTGCTGAGATGTTTTTCTGAATCAACACAACATGGCAGAAAGGTTTACTTAAAAATTTGAATCCAAAGGGCAACTTTATAGATTGCATGGAAGATTTTCCAATTTGTTCTTTCCATTAAAAAAAAAAAAAAAAAAATTGAAGAGGCAAACTCAGCTGCAGCAGATGAGTAATTAAACCTGCAGAAGAGAACTAAACAACTCCCACTCCATTAGAGACTGAGCTAACAGCAGATGTCTTTGATCACAGAATCAACAAAGTTGGAAGAGACCTTCAAGGTCATCTGGTATAATCATCAACCTAAGAAAAACCATAATCATGCCTAAACCATATCCCCAAGGGCCACATCCAGACAACTCACGAACAATTGCAGAGATGGTGATTCCACTACCTCCCTGGGCAACTTGGTGCAATGGTTAACCACTCTTTCAGTGAAATGTGTTTTATAGTATCTAATTTCAACCTTCTTTAATGAAAGGCCATTTCCTTTCATCCTTGCACTTGAAACATGGCAGAAGAGGCTGATCCCTACTTTGCTACAGCCTCCTTTCAAGTGGTTGTAGAGCAATGTCATCCTAAGCCACCTTTTCTTCAGGCTACACACCACCAGCTCCCTCAGCTGCTCCTCAGAGGACTTGTGTTCCAGTCCCTTCCCAACATTGTTGCCCATCTCTGGAGTTGCTCCAGCACCTCAATGTTGCTCTTGTAGTGAGGGGCTCAGAACTGAGCACAGAATTTAAGGTGTGGCCTCAGCAGTGCCAAGTACAGGGCTACAGTCTCTGCCCTGGTCCTGCTGGCCACACTTTTTAATACAGGCCAAGATGCCACTGGCTTTCTTGAATACTTGGACACACTGTAGGCTTACATCCATCCATCACACCCAGGGCTGACCAGCACCTCCAATCTCCTTTCTGCTGATCAGCTCTCAAGCCACTCTTTCCCCAGCACGGGGTTGTTGTGACCCCAGCTTTTCCTCTTGCTGAACCTTGTGCAAATGGCCTTGGCTTGTTCAAACACTGCTTACAGAGCTTTCCTATCCTCTATGATATGACCATCTAAGACGACCTGCTCATTTTCATTATGGTCACTGTAAGAACTATACACATTTATTGATCATTTATATCTCATGTTATCACTGGTAATTATTTGAATGTGCTTCCTTAGGAGGTATAAAGGGAACAGATATTTAACTTCACAAGCATAAAAGTCTGAACACAAAAACCTACTTTTATCTTGTATGACCACCCATCTTGCCTTAAGAAATACTACCTCAAATGCACAAGCAAGCTAGTACTAACAAATAGTTTGCCTGGACATCAGTGAGGAGAGCTTGAGGCAGAAAGGAGCTTAGATTGCACTGATCTCTTTCAGAAAAAGTTACTTCTATTTTCTATAGAGAAATTGCCAGGGTAAAGTCCTCAAGTCACGATATTAGGCACGTACAACCTTCTGGGCACTAATATTATACAAACAGTAAATGAAAATAAGGAAAGTATCTTTTCATCTTCAGCTGCAATTTGACATATGTAAGTCTGCATAACCATAGAAACCAGTAATAACCCAGGATAGTATACCTGCAAGTATACTCTACCATTTATGATATTTTATATTATTTAGCACATTAAAGACTTCCCACTTTGCATAATATAAAATTTCAAGAAATAAAACACTAATCTCATGCATGGCACATTTTAAATAAATTCTAAGAGAAGCAACAAATCATTGTGCTAACCATGGCTGTCCAAAAAAGCTCACACATACAGCAGTGAATACCAAAGAGCCTCCCAATGTTCTAAATACATTCTGTACTACTTTTGTAGCAAGTTTCTTTAATAGCATCTGTTGTACATATCAAACAAATGGAATATATGGACAGAGATACCAAAAAAGTATGAGAAAGACATAAAATGGTTCATTTACAATGCTGCAAATGTAAAATTTATCTGGAACACCTTAATAAAATATCAGACCTTTCCAAGTTTAATTTCACTCTTTAGGCAAGTACAGACATGACATACATTTAAAAACAGACATTCTTTTACCACTTATCACAAATCAAGATACAGTGCAGGTACTTGCCCCACCCCACCCCCAAAGAAGAATATCAATTATATTATTGTTACGTTAGATGATGTTTTTGCCATTTCCTCAGGGGAGTGACTCTTTATTACTTCTTTGATGAACTGTTCAAGTGCAGTGAAATAACCCTGGCACTGCCAAGTGTCATTGTGAGTTCCATCAGGAAATATTGCCAATCTCTTAGTCCGAGCTGGGGATAATTCATAAAGTTGCTTCATCATAACAGGTGGAATTAACTGGTCAGACAACCCAGAGATGAAGAGTGAAGGCATTCTGCACTGAGAGATTTTTCTGTAGGATAGAAATTTATTTTTGTAGCACCATAACGGAAGATATCTCATCGGAAAGAAAGAGAACAAAGTGCTGGCCATGTATGGGATGCTGAGAAAGGTGTTCTCCACCACGATGGCAGAAATCCTATGGGAATTTTCAGAAGCTAAGTGAATAGCTACTGCTCCCCCCAAGGAACGGCCAAAAAGAAAAATTTTTGTTTTATCAAGATCAGACCGAGTCATCACATAGTCTAAGACAGCCTCAGAATCTAAGTACAAGCCTTCTTCACTTGCTTCTCCTTCGCTTTTGCCATACCCTCTATAATCGACCAGAATTAAGTTTACTTTCAGGTTTACCAGCATTAATAAAGCATTTGGCAACCTGTGGCCAATGTTGCCTGCATTGCCGTGAAAGTAAATGATGGTTGGAGAATACGCTGCATTGTCCCCCGTGTATCTCAGCAGAATAAGATTGAGGAGAACTCCATCTTTGGTTTTGATGAAGATGTTTTCATGTGGTATACCAGTAGGCATGGGAACATAAAGGCGTGATGAAGAGGGCTGTTCAGGAAAGTAAAGCAGAACATCCTGGAATTTATATAATATACCTGCTATTGATACAAATATTAATATAAGGAGTATAATGCCTCCGTACAAGTGAAAGGTCACTATCAAGGGCAAAAGACAAATACGGCAGAGACTCCAAGACCAGGAAGCCAAAGCTAGTAGCCATCTTTTAACAAAGGTCCAAAGCATCCATGATTTTTCCATTGTAGAAGTCAGTGATCTTTTACTCCAAGTAAATCCTGCAAAAGAACCCAAATGTATACATATAAATATAGGAAAAAGGAAAAAGGTGAAAGTAATTTAAGCATTTGTACTTGAAGAAGAATAATGACAAGTCAATGTATTACAGCATTAACACAAAATTTGGTGGCAAGCTCCCTCTGAACTTTTGGAAACCATTTGACTATGTAAAACAAGCAGAAATGCAATCATAAGGAAAGGCTTTAACACTCTTCAAAATTCCATTTACAGTATTTCTGCAGGCAGTCCATTAACAGTACCAGAAGACCGGTTGACTGAGACCACAGTGACTTCTGCTTTCCCTCACACTTTCCTACTAAGCAAGAGAACAACCATACAGATTGTATCACCAGTTTGTCAAAGATGCTCATACAAGTAACTCTAGAATTCAGAGAACACAAACAAAAATAGCCTTTATTTCTAAGTTGCTAAGTAGCATGCAGCAGCCTGTGCACGTCACTCTGCAGCTAGTGGAGGCTCACTCACCACACATCCCAGCACTGCTATGGGTCAGTGGCTGTCTTCCAACACCTCAATCAACTGTGGTTACAGAGCAACACCTGAACTGCTCACAAGAGACTCCTCTATACTAAGATACTGCACGGTAGTTACATTTTTGCTGTATTTTGATTGCTTCTGATTTATAACAATAATTTTCTACTATCAGATCAGTAATCTGCATTAAGTCCTTAGCTGAATGGAAGATTTTATCATCATGCAAGACAAGTGAAAACATTCTGTTAACTACATTATTCTCTGGTCCATGAGAAGCACTGCTGAAAATACCAAACATGAAAACAGACTCATGACAAAAACATACACACAGCATGAAATGAGAAGAGTGATGTTAATGACAATGGATTAAACCTTCTTTCCAACCAAAGTTTGTCTCTCAGCATTCATCCAAGATCTTGCAGTATTCACTCCTGGTTCATATGGAAACAGACAAAAACTGCCTAACCTACACAAAAAACTATAGTAACCGTTCAGTCAGCACTGAATTGAATAATCACACTACCTGGAAGGGAGAACACAAACTCAATGTTTGAGAACTAAGCTATATAGCAGGTAATAGTCACACTTTAGACACAAAATTATAATCTTCTGAAATGATACAGCACAGAAATAATCTGAACTCCATCTCCAAAGGAGTCTGACATACACAGCTGCATCCAAATATTTTATATCAGCCATTTTGGTAGGCTCGAGTGACAAAAGGTACAGCCTTTGCATTCCACAGATATAACCTGATCAGGACAAACTGCCATCTCTATTTTATGCAAAAATTAGAATTAAATCAGAAATGAAAGTAAATATGTCACATCTTAAGATTCATATATTAACCAAACCAAATAAGATATTAAGCTTTTATATAGTGTATCTACTCTGAATACATAAAACTGGTGAAATATAAAGCAGTCTAAAAGAGCAGTTCTCAACTTTGTTCTTTTTTATTATTTTTACATTCATGATTATTATCCATATTCGAGTAGGCACAAATACTGTCTATAGGAAAATTTAATTCTTGTGATCTATTTCCCTTGAAAAGAACTCATAATGATTAGAAGATATCATTAGACTTCCTAAAGAAGTTAAATATTTCAAACTATAAGAACATTAATAACGACACAATAAAACCGTTCTCCTTACCTATGCTATTCAACATTTTGCTTTCTTAAAAAATGAAAGAAACTCCAAAAATGCTTTCTCAACAAGATATTCACAAAAGTAAGAGATCTACTGTTAAACAAAACTACTAAGAGACAAAGAATTAATAAAAATCTCACTTCAAGTGATAAAGTTTTGCAATGGCTATCCCATACACACTAGGGATCATTATTTGGGGAATGATACCCACAGCTGATTTTATAAGCCATGTGACTGCATGAGAAGGGCACCAATTCTATTTTTATTTCAGCAGGCTAATATTATCAAATATTATACTAGTGAGATAGTGCTGCTGTGCAATTACTCCTGATGTATGTATATACACAGGTGTACATATATATGTGTATATATGCTTATATAGGTGTATATACATATAGGTATATACAAATACTTTGCAACTGGAATTGCAAAGCTAGTGCATCCTACAACTAAAGCTCAAAATACAGGAAGTAGCTAACTACAGAGCAAACTACACAGCCATAAATGTTTCACACTCACTGCATATTTAAATAAAGCCGACTACACTGCAATATTGAACAATTACAAACATTGAACAGTTACATTACTACTAAAGTGTTTTTCTCAGCTATGTTAAACCTCACTGGTTCTATTAATTTCCAGGCCTTCCTATCTTGTTGCAAGATTTGTTAGCTAGGAAAATAAGATAAATTTTTTTCCTGGGTTCCTCGCCACCTTTCAATACCAATTCAAAGCTCACTAGAGCAGAAAAGAATGGTTTCTCAAACAAGCATACAGGCCTAGCAGAGACTCTAAGCCAAATCAATAATCTCATTCTCATTAAGGCTATAACCCACACTTTCCACAGAGCTCAAAGCAACAGACCTTCCAAACAGTATCTTCGATAGCAGAAGTTGATACAAACAGAACAAAATCTCCACTTGAAGGACAGAAATAAAAAGTGCAAGCTAATATAGTAACACTCAGTGAGCAGTAAGGTCAGCACTTTTTGAAGTCTATAGATTTGAGATGGTTCAACATACTGCAAGACAACACACACACACAACATTCTCTTCTTGGACTTTATTTCCCACTCCTGATTGCTGGATGGGAAGTAATAAGCCTTTCAAGCAGTTTACAATGTAACATCTTATGATGCAAATACTTGGTCATGAATTATGAAGAGCATGTGCTGCATTTCTCTTGCATCTCTAATTTTGTGACTAATAGGGGGCCAGAATAATCTGGAAAAGGCATGAGAGGGGAGAACAGTGTATTTAGACTTTGATGTCTGATGTGGTCAATTTGAGAAACAGAGCAGACCCACCAACACACCACCTGCACAAACCTGATCCTCTCTCTAGACAAGACTGCTTCTGTTCCTAGACTATAACCACTAGTCATGGACTTGCCCCATAACTGTCTGATGTCTCAGTTGTATCAAGAAGCATTCATCCCTTTAAGTTCTTGGAGGGCATTTCTTGCTCGACCAAAAAAAAAATATTATTTGGAAAAAATATTGTATTACAGCACTGTATTTCACGTAATTGTTGTAACTTTGAAAGCAAAATTTTCCTGTAACAAGGAATCACATTCCATTTTACAGCATTCACAATATTTCGTAATCACTGATTATTTAAACTAAGTAAAAGGCTGGGTAAATTAGTATAAGGTCACAAAACTTTTTTTCCTCTTGTCCCTCTGATAATGAGCATTAAAAAGGGTAGCCTTTGGGAATCCTGATACTTCCTACAAGTATTTATTTGGTGATGCTTGTAAGCTTAAAAGCCAAGCAGCGCTGAAATACAAAGCTTTACTGTGGAAACCACTGCCACATAGGAACAGCAATGAAGCCCAAGTCAGCACTAAAACCTAATGAAAGTAAGACTTAGCCAGACTGCTGTTGTACCTTTGGCTTAAACTGCCATGGAACTGTATTGTCTCTCAAGACAGAAAGGAAATTTGGAAGTGGTGAGTTTCAGCTTTGTGTTGGGATATACACATATGTAGATATATACATACACACCCCTATATCTAAACATCTTCACTGCTGAATCCACAGTCTAGGAACTATTGCAGACCTCTATGTTCTATCACATGAGCCACAAGTCCCAAAATTAGGTAGCTACTGAAAATACAAATCACTCACAACAATAAAAATTTTGAGAAAAAAAAAATCTCTTATGATCAAGGTGTTTTAACAACATTCTATTTTGCACTAATGTTATTTTAAAGTGGTTAACATCATTATCAACTGAAAAAAAATCACAAAAAAATCAAGCGTATATTGAAAGCACTAGGGAACAATTTTTCTTTCATTTTGAATAGCAGCTACCACAGATTCAGTTGATCTGCCTTTGCCTACATTTTTATTAATAAAAAGTAGTATTTTCATATACTAATCATAAAACATTTACCTTTAGATGTGATGATTTCCCAGGCTTCATCTCTGCCTGAAAGACAATTCCATTTATGAATTTTGAGTAAAATTGTTTTGAATTACACATGTAATTTACTGTTTACCTTGTTACTTGAAAGATGATTAAGAAATTATAAGAGCCAAACCCCCTAGAAGTTACAACTGCTTCACTAATGAAGCTGTGAATCTCATGCTCCTCCTATCAAGCTGAATGCTTGTTTGAAACACTTGATGAAATTGAAAACATCTTATAATGAAGTTCAAGAATCACAATAAAATATTTTGGACTATATACACAACACACAGTACATGACAATATTGTAATATTATTATACATAAATAATTGTAATAATTTTAATAATAGCATAGCACATATACATAGTGCATAAAAACAAACATTTCATTCTCTCCTTAAAACTAACTTTTAGTGCATAAGTAGATTTAAGTTAGTGCTAAGAAGCACAATAATGTTTAATGGCTGCTTCCTCATTAAAGAGCTTAAAAAACAAAGTTAAGACTAACACTCACTGCCATCCCTTGGATTTCAAAACAAACAAAATCAAATATTTCTCTGTGTTCTTAAGAAATACATAATGACATATGTTTGTCTCCACTTCCTTTTCCTAGACTCTACCTCCTCCAGATACAGACAACATTTGCTCAAGCATTACATTTACATAGAAGACATCTGCAAGTAGAAATATTAGGTGCTCAGCTACAAAAAGTTAGTTTCAGAGGGGGAACTGACCTGGAAGAAAACCTACAAGCTCAGTGAGGACCAGAAAAAGACGCTTCCTTAGTACTAAAATTATACAGAGATATTAATTTAAAAACAAACAAACAAACAAACAAAACAACAGAAAAAAAGCTACTCCTAACACAGGAAAAAGTACCGTAAGAGTAACTTAAGAGTCATACATTTCCTGGCTCTGGCAAACAGCCAATATCCACAGCTCTGCATCAAGCTGTACACATTGATAACTGAAAATGTTTTTCCTTGAACTCGCGTGACACTTCTCGTCCCAGCTGACAAATGGTACAAACTATCATCGTGATTCAAGGTCTCGATTTACGCAGATACTGCGTAAAAAAAAAAAAGAACAAAAACCAAACAACAACAAACCAAGGTTGGGCTATACCTTACCTTGGAACCTGAACTTTCTAGGGACCATAGGCTCCTAAAACAGTAATTTCGAAGCTTGTTAAATTGCTTCCTTTGTGATTTAAAAGAAACACGTAGTTCAGTCTTTCCAAAGCAATCATTTGACCCATTAAGAACACTACAGCTACCATCAGCCCCACCTTCTACAAGCACCCATTTGCAGGAATTGCTTAATCTGGCAGGGGAGACAAACGAAACACCGGAGCGAGCCTTTGCTGCCAAGAAGCTTAGGATCTCCCGGGGCTTCGCAGGAAAGCACCCGCAGGAACTTTTATCGGCGCTGTCAAGCGAGCAGCTCCTCGGCAGCCACGTCCCGCTGTGCGGGCACAGGAGCCGCACAGCGCCCGGGACAATGTCCGGCCCCAGGGAAGAGCCGCGTTTAGCCCCGGCGAGACCTCACATCGAACGCGAACCGCAGCCCCGCCGGCCGCCCCCGCCGCCCCGGCTCCCCCCGGCCCGCCCGGCGCGGCCTCAGGCCCGGGGCCGCTCCCCTGCCGTGCCGCGGTGGCGGCGGCCCCGAGGCACCCCAGACCCACCCGCCGCATCCTCCCGGGCGGCGGCCGCCGGGGCCTCGGGCCAGTGCAGACCCCGACGCGTAACTTCAACCGCCGCTCCTTCCTCCCGAGGCAGGAAGTCACCGCTCCGCGGTTCCGCTTCCAGGGCACAGCCCGGCCGCTCTCCCTCACTTCCCGCCTTTCCCCGCCCCGGGCTCCGCCGCCGCTCCCCGCCCCGGCCGGGGGAGGAGCGCAGGCCGCGGCGTCACTGGGCTGGCCCTCCTCTTCCGGGGCGGTGGGAGACCGGTGTCCGCCCGGTTCGCCGGTAACCGCGGCTCCCCGTGAGTGTCCACTGGGGTGGCCGTGCCTCCATCCTCTCGGCTGGCCGGTGCCTGGGGCGGTGTCCGTGCTGGGGGTGTGGGGTGCGCCGGTGCGATCCCTCTCGGGCCCCTTGGACACCACTCCCCCCGGAGCAGCCGCGGGACAGGGACCGAGGCGGGTGGTGACGGGCACAGGCTGCGTTCTCGGGGAAGGTGGAGGAGGAAATCGGTGTCCGAGCACAGAAAGCTCCTGGCTGGGCAGCAGCGGGAGGGGAGCGCGGTGCCTTCTCCTGCCGTGCGGACCTTTGTCCAGCTAATGCCAGTGTTTCGGTATCGCAGCCTCCCTGCTGAGTTTGACCCTTAAATGAGGAACCAGCTGGCGACCTTTAAGATAGCGGCTAGATCTTAGTTAGAAAAGTGAGAAAAACTGTAAATCCTAACTAGAGCATTTATTTATTTATTTATTTATTTAAAGACATAATAATGTGCTGGCGTTTTGTTTATAATTATGTAATTTTATTTTGTTCCCAGTGAAAAACAGATTGATGGCTTCTGCACCTGCTTCGCAGCCTCCTCCTAAAAAAACAGTGGCCTCTCTTGTGCCTTTTGCAGATCTGTGTTCTACTCTGGAGCGAATACAGAAGTGCAAATCTCGTCCAGAGAAAACCAGGTATTTCAAGGACTTTCTAGATTCCTGGAGAAAATTCCATGATGCGCTTCATCAAAAAGAGAAAGATGTTACAGATTCTTTTTACCCAGCTATGCGACTTATTCTCCCACAGCTGGAAAGAGAAAGGATGGCTTATGGAATTAAAGAAACCATGCTTGCAAAGCTCTATATTGACCTGCTTAATTTACCAAAAGATGGAAAAGATGCTGCAAAGCTTTTAAATTACAGAACGCCTACAGGCTCACGTGGAGATGCTGGAGATTTTGCAATGATTGCATACTTTGTGCTAAAACCTAGGTGCCCAAAACAAGGCAGACTGACAATAGAGCAAGTCAATGAACATTTAGATGCAATATCTAATAATAATGTTGCTAAAAACAAGGGGCAGTTAAAGAAAAGTCTTCTTCAGTTAATTAGCCAGAGCACAGCACTGGAACAAAAATGGCTTATCCGAATGATTATAAAGGATCTAAAGCTTGGTGTTAGTCAACAAACTATATTTTCCATTTTTCATCCTGATGCTGCTGAACTGCACAATGTCACTACTGATTTGGAAAAAGTTTGCAGACAATTGCACGATCCCTCTGTCTCACTTAGTGATGTTTCTATCATGTTGTTTTCTGCCTTTAAACCAATGCTTGCTGCTATTGCAGATGTCCAGCAAATTGAGAAACAAATGGGTAACCAGACATTCTACATAGAAACTAAGCTGGATGGTGAACGTATGCAGATGCACAAAGATGGGGATGTGTACAAGTATTTTTCCCGAAATGGGTTTGACTATACTCAGCAGTTTGGTGCTTCACCCCGTGAAGGTTCATTAACACCGTTTATTCATAATGTATTTAAGAACAATATACAAAATTGCATTCTTGATGGTGAAATGATGGCTTACAATCCTGAGGCACAAACATTTATGCAAAAAGGAAACAAATTTGACATAAAAAGAATGGTGGAGGACTCTGATCTTCAGACCTGCTTCTGTGTATTTGATGTGTTGATGGTTAATGATCAGAAATTGGGGCATGAAGTACTAAGCAAAAGATACGAAATCTTAAGTAGTGTATTTACCCCGGTAAAGGGCAGGATACATATTGTCCATAAGAGAAGTGCCAGAACAAGAAAAGAAGTAATTGATGCTTTAAATGAAGCTATAGATAACAGAGAGGAAGGAATTATGGTGAAAGATCCCATGTCCACCTACAAGCCTGACAAACGTGGGGAAGGCTGGTTAAAAATCAAGCCAGAATATGTCAATGGACTGATGGATGAACTGGACCTTTTAATTGTTGGTGGTTACTGGGGGAAGGGGGCTCGTGGTGGAATGATGTCTCATTTTCTATGCGCTGTTGCAGAGACACCCCCTCCAAATGAAAAACCGACCATTTTCCACTCCATTTGTCGTGTTGGCTCTGGCTATACTATGAAAGAGTTGTATGATCTAGGCTTGAAACTGTCTAAACATTGGAAGCCCTACAATAGGAAGGACCCTCCTGGTAACATCTTGTGTGGAACTGAAAAACCGGAAATGTACATTGAACCTTGCAACTCTGTCATAGTTCAGGTCAAGGCAGCTGAGATTGTTGACAGTGACATGTACAAAACTGACTGTACTTTGAGATTCCCCCGAATAGAGAAGATAAGGGAAGACAAAGAATGGTATGAGTGCATGACTTCAGACATGTTAGAAGACCTCAGAAGCAAAGCACAAGGAAAGCTGGCCTCTAAGCACCTTCATATAGATGAGAATGATGAGCCACATGAGAAGAAAAGGAAAACTGTTTCAAAGGTGAGGAAGGTAATTGGAATAGCTGAGCAGTTTAAAGCTCCTGATCTTTCTAGTGTAAGCAAGGTTTCAAATATATTTGAAGATGTTGAGTTTTGTGTTATGACAGGAACAGGAAAATACTCAAAGCCTGAGCTGGAAAGCAGAATAGCCCAGTGTGGTGGCAGTGTGGTACAGAACCCAGGGCCAGAGACTTACTGTGTCATCGTAGGAGCTGAGAATGTCAGAGTGAAAAACATCATTGCTTCCAACAAATATGATGTGGTGAGGGCAGAGTGGCTCCTTCAGTGTTTTCAAAGCAAAATGCTGGTGCCTTGGCAACCAGCCTTTATGATTCACATGTCTCCTGACACAAAAGAACATTTTGCTCGTGAGTATGATTGTTATGGAGACAGCTACACAGCAAACGCAGATGTTGCCCAGCTCAAGGAAGTGTTCTCAAGAATGAAAGACAAAAAGGCAGTGCCTCTGGACTTGATTGCAGAGCTAGAAGAACGTTATTGGGGGAACAGCTGTCAGCTCGGCATATTCAGAGGAAGCACCATTTATGTGGATTGTTATGCTGTTCTTAATGAGCCCAAAAGTAAAATCCCTGGAAATGCACTATCAATTAGAGGTTTGGAGCTCCGTTTTTATGGTGCAAAAGTAGTTTCTCACCTTGAAGAGGGTGTCTCCCATGTTGTTGTAGGAGAAGATCACTCACGGATAGAAGAGATGAAAGCACTCAGAAGAACATTTGGGAAAAAATTTAAAATTGTATCTGAGCTGTGGGTAACACACTCCGTGGAGGAAGGACTCGCAAAGAATGAAAATCAGTACTTAGTTTAAAGCAGTTTTTAAGATTGGAGCAAAGGCATGACTGGACTTGGATTTTGTGAGGTTGTCTTAATTTTTGTGCATTTTCATGTGTGTTTAAAGCTGACTCTGGCTAAAGAATAACACTGAATTGCTGAATTCGGAGGAAGACAATTTTACTGTTGCAGAAGCAGGAAGGTGCTAAGCTATGTTGGAGGGGAAAAACACACCACAAGATAAATTGTTTAAGTCTTTTAATCCACAAACTGGTCTCAGGAGAGATCTAAAATTTTATTTAAATAAAATGTATTTGAAACTGGCTAGCTTGGTCTAGCTTTAATAATGCTTGCCTCCATTGTTCAAAGTGGAGACAATAATTTATTATTTTATGGCGATTCTGCTGTTTATTTATTGTTTAGCTATCGATTTGCAATCACATTCATATTTTTGTGGACTTGCTTTGTATGTATTCCATATGCTAGAAAATTCAGTAATTTATAAACTTCATCTGTACTGTTTTAATTTTCTTACATTGGTTTTAGCATTAAGCACCACACAGCCTCGGAAGCACTTTGATTTTAGGATTTTGTGTAGATTCCATGTTTCTATGTGTAAATAGCCTTTGTACCAAAGAACCTAAGCTTTTCATTGAGGTGATAATGAATTAATAATGAATTAATAAATATGTATGAAATACAAATCAATTACTTAAACACTGTAATAACTTCCTGTGCTCATTACAGTTTAACTGTGAATTGTGACAGGACTAGGCTTTTAACATTAACTGTCAGTTTATTTTTAAAAAATGCTTCTTATGTTATTGGAGGATTAATTTCCAAATATCCAGTTCAATATATATTTTTCTAATAGCTAAATAAAATCTATTTTTAAAGTCTGCCTGGTATTTATTTTTAGTAAGAAGTCACTTTTGAAAAACGCAAAACTTAATTTCTTGTTTTACTGTTAGATAATTCATGCATTAACTTTGAGGGGAGAAAGGTTGAGGCCTTGTTTCTTGTTATGTCAACATTGGTATAAAACAGAAATGAAGTTGGGTAGATCACATGGAGTCAGTTTTTAGCTGATCTCTTTCTTCGGTGCTTTCCATGCTCACGTTCATGCAAAAGTTCCTGTGAAAGGAATTGGAGAATGTTATATTAAAGGTTAATTGGAAGATCTGTATTGATATCTCTTAGTGTATTAGCAGCTCCCTTATTGTATGAAATATACTCAATAGGTAAAATGTAATAGCCACTGTCCACAAATTTCCTGTCACCAGGCCTGCTTTGGTCTTTTTCTTGAGTGGGGCTGGAATTGTGGGATGTGCTTTTTGTTGGTGAGGATACTGCCTTGTGCCTGTCTTGCTGTTCCCTTGTGGAGCAGCCCAGAGCCCCCCCTTGACCCAACAGGTATTTGAATGAATGAAGAAAACCTCACCTTGCTTTTGTCCCCCTGTGATGCAACACCCTGGCCTTGCCCCACTCCTCAAATATCCTGCAGAGCTGACCTCGGGTGCTATCATGTAGAACAGATGAGATATTAGAGGCTCTTAATCTCAGGAGTTTGATTCTTAGGCTTCCATGAGGGCAGAGCAGGAGAAAAAGAGGAAGATCTTCAAGGTCTGAGGGTTTTCCTATGGGTCAGGAAAAGGGGAGGGGATAATCCTGTCTTCTTGCCAATCCCCTCGCAGGGGTCAGTCCATAGGTCTTGCAGGGGTTACAGGGTCAAAGGGACATACCATTCTTAAAGCATCAGGGTACAGGGTTACAACATCTCACCCTTTTTTTGTTTAAAAGAAGAAAGAAGGATATTAGGTTATTCTGGATACAAATTATGATCTTTCCCACCACTTGGAGTTAGTAGGAGCCTTAGATTGTTTCAGGGTTTTCATCTCTATGTGATTCACTACTGCGACAGAGGGCATGAGGCCACTAATGGCCTTGAGAACCGAGTGACGAAGGATTCCAAATGCCAGTATTACAAGGAGAAGAATAACAAAGAATAACAAAATAGTTTTAACTACAGAAGTCCACCACCCTGTGAATTCCCAGCCCTTGAACAGTTCGTTGAACCAATCCTCAGATTCTTGCTTCACTTGTCCGATCAGGGTTTTCATGTCTCGGAGGGCAGCATGGATGTTAGGAGCTTTCGAGGTCAGGTTCATGCAGCAAAGTCCTTCAAATTCCTGGCACTCATGTCCATGTAGCAGCAGGAGAAAATCTATGGCAGCACCATTTTGGAGTGTGGCCTGCCTGGTAATTTGTTCGTCTTCTAGGAGGGAGCTGATGGCAGTGGATGTCAAATTTGCCTGTTTGACTACCCAACACTCTAGGTAGCCCAATTCACCCAGAGCCTTGGCTGCTGCTACCCATGGAAGAAACGGATACAGCAACTCTTTTTGACTTGGCCCAATGGAAAATTTCAGAGTCACAATCTTTGTCCAAATTGTCTGTACTTCTCTTTTGGATTTTATTCACTGATTTGTTTTTATGAATCCAATCATTAATTAAGGTTTCGTTGGGCGCCAACAGGGACAACCGCCCAAAGGTACATGGTCCTCCTAATAGCTGAGAGGGAATTCCTGCCCATGCCCGATCTCCACAAATCAAGAACAACCCCTTGGGGAGGCTCTTTGGTTTTGTTAGAGATGTGGAGTCTGCTGCAAGTTGACTCAAAACCTTGCACCACTTTTTGGCCATGAATTCCTCTCTATATTGTATTACATGGTGGAATTCTTTGGTGTCAGAAGGTTTTGGATAAATTACAAGATGAATGCAGTATTGTGCCGGATAGGAACCTAACAGCTCTAGTTCCTGAGGTTCCTGAGCTGCTTTTGGCAAATTGGGCAGCAGTTCCTCCATAGGATTCTTTTCTGTTTGCTGCCTACGAGTTTTGTATACTGAAATTGTGTGTGTCTCGGGAATTTCATTTGGCATCTCTATTGCAAAACCAGCTGAATATTCTCTAGCCTCCAAGGGAACTCCTACCAGGCAGGTGGACATAAGATTTTCTGCTGCTGCCGAGGACAGGCGTATGTTTTCCTGTTGGAGTGTCTTTGCCAGGGTCACCCAGATGTTTTGACGTGGCTGAGGGACGATCCATGCGGCTGCCTGACTGTTCAGTGTTAACAGGATGATAACTCGGATGGGGTTCATCATGGGTTGAGTGGAAGGGAGGTATTCTCTAAAAAGAAAACAAACATTTTAAAACATGTTAAGTCTCAGTCTGCCGGAGGGTTGTCTTCTGTGTAGGTTCTCTTTCCTCTCCCGCGGAGTCTTCTTTTTGAAGCAACTGCGACTTGCTTCTCGTCCCCTTCAGCTGGAGCTGGCTGTTTGGGGACAAAAGGCTTCACCCATTTCTGGGGAATCCATTGAGGGCCTGAGGGAGTGGATACGCACGCATAACTACATCCCCAGGTGACAAGTTCATAGGGACCTTTGGTTTCCCATGTTTCTGGATCCCTAATCAAAACTGGTGGATGCTGAGACAACTTGAACCGTTTACCACTGTTAAAATGACGAACCACAGGTGGATCCATGTTTTCAAATGAACAGTTCAAGAAATTGATAGTGAACAGGGCTTTACACAGCTTCTGCTGTGGAGACATCCACACAGTTGAACTGCTCTGTCTAGCCAGAACATGCTTGAGCGTCTGATGTGCACGCTCAATCACAGCTTGGCCAGTGGGGGAGTGGGGGATGCTGGTCTTATGTTCCACTCCCCACTGCTGAACAAATTCCAGGAACTTCTTGGACACATACGCTGGGCCATTATCTGTTTTGATTTCCTTAGGGATCCCCAATACTGAAAAAGCTTGCACTAGGTGTTGTTTGGCATGCACAGCTTTTTCTCCTGCGTGGGCAGAGGCATAAACCGCACCTGAATATGTGTCAATGCTTACATGAACATATTTGAAGGGACCTAAACTGGGAATGTGTGTGTCTGCCACACCTCACAGCTGCCAAGGCCGCGGGGGTTAACCCCTGCACCTAGCGATGGCATGGCCTGGAGCTGGCAGCTGGGACAGGTGGCCACAACGGCTCGAGCCTGACTCCGTGTTAGCTTGAACTGACGGATCAGACCTGGCACATTCTGATGGTATTGCTGGTGGCTCAGCTTTGCCTGTTGGAAGATGTCTGGGAGGCGTGCTTGTTCTGCTGGGGTGGCAAGGGAGTCTGCCTGACGATTCCCGTCTGCGATCTCACCTGGCAAATCGGTGTGTGACCTCACGTGCATCACATAGAATGGATGTTCTCTATGAGAAATCAGATAGATTAGTTTTGACAGCAACCTGAAAAGCTGCTCATTGTCGATCTCTTTGAGCACTGCCTGCTCCGCCCTGGACACTACTCCCGCTACATAAGCTGAGTCTGTTACCAAGTTGATTGGCTCTGAGAACTTCTCAAAAGCTCTTACCACTGCAGCCAGTTCAGCTACCTGAGGCGATCCCTCCACAAACTCAACATCAGCTTCCCAATGCTGAGTCTGAGGATTTCTACAAGTCATCACCGACTTGTGGGAAGCCCCAGAAGCGTCTGTGAACACTGTGAGAACTTTGAGTGGTCTCCGACTCCTCTTCTCACGAGGAATGAGGTGGAATTCCTCATTGAACAGCTTGTGAGACGGGGCATGGACTGATATTTGTCCACTGTAGCTGTCCAGAGACAACTGGAGACTGGCATTGCTCTGGAGCAAGTGCTCAAACATCTCCTTTGTCAGCCTCTCAGGAGAGTTCCTTCCCTCCTCAGAGAGTTTGACTGGAAGGTGAATACATGTGAAGTCACAACCTGCCAGCTCATACAGTCTCATCCTTGCCTTACGAATCAGCTGAGCTATGAGTTCTTGTGGCTTTGTGATGGTTTTGGATCTTTGGTGGGAGAGGAAGACCCACTCTATGATTAAGAGCGAATCTCTCTGCCCCTCGATCCACTGGAATATCAGACCGTGTAAGTGTGGTAGTTTTCCCAGAATTATGAATTTGAAAGGCAGTTCAGGCTTATAGCGATGAGCCTGCCTCTCTGCTAGAGCTTTCTGTATCTTTTCAATTGCAGCTTTTGCCTCTGGGGTCAGTTCCCTGGGAGAAATCAGCTCTCTCTCCCCCTTCAATAAATTGAAAAGGGGCTCTAGGTCCTCATTAGTGAGGCCTAGCCAGGGCCTGACCCTATTCAAAGACCCACACAAGGAATGGAGATCTGCTAAGGTCTTTGGATTACAATTAATGTCCAATTTCTGAGGAACAACGGTCCTTGCAGTGATTTCCAAGTCCAGGTACTTCCAAGGTGGCATCTTTTGGACTTTATCCTCCTGCAATTGAAATCCAGCAGAGGTTAAAACCTTAACCACTAGGTCAAGCATGTGTTGGAGTATAGAGTCATCGGGGGCACACACAAGCAAATCATCAACATAATGCAAGATGATAGCTTCCTTTCTCTGAGCACACACTGGGGACAGCAATGAGGCCACATACCACTGGCATATGAAAGGACTACACTTCATCCCTTGAAGGAGCACCTTCCAGTGGTAGCGCTTCATTGGGGCTTCTCTGTTGATGATAGGAACAGAGAAGGCAAACCGTGGAGCATTTTCTGGGTGTAAAGGGATTTGAAAGAAACAGTCCTTAATATCTAAAACTGCCGATTTCCAATTTTGAGGAAGCATCGTTGGGGAGGGCATCCCTGGTTGAAGTGATCCCATGCCTGCTATAATTTTGTTTATTTCTCAGAGATCATGTAACAACCTCCATTTGTCCTTCCCAGGTTTCTTAATTACAAACACCAGGGAATTCCAAGGGCTTGTAGTTTCTTCTATGTGTCCTTTTGCCAATTGTTCTGCTACAAGCTCCTCCAGTGCCTTAAGTTTTTCTTTACTCATCGACCACTGAGCTGTCCATATTGGAGAATCATCTAACCATGTCAATTTGTGGGCAGGGCACTCCTCAGTGGCTGCCTTCAAAAATCCTGGGGACTTTTGGGGATTACCATTTTCATCCCCCACTGGGACATGGTATCTCTTCCTCACAGGGGGCACTTATAGTCTGTAACAAACGGACTAGCTATTTTTCCATCCGGCCCCTCAATTTGCATGATGCTTTTTGATATTTTTGCCAATTTGATTCCTCCTATACCTTGGATTTTGCCTGCCACAGGTTGCAATTCCCATTGTGACAGCCACGTCCTTTCGGGTATGATCGTCACATCTGCCTCTGTGTCCAGTACCCCCTCCACATGGAGATGGTCTGAACCATGGGTCAGGTTGCATGCCACAGAGGGTTTTCTCTCACCCACCACTTCTGCCCAATAGACTTCAGGTGATTTTCCTTCTGCTATGATTTCCTTTGGAACAGGAATGGCCTGGGCAAGGATTTGCCCCTCGTTCAGGTAATATGGTGGTTGAGAGCAGCGTGCTAAGAGAACGAAACCTGAAACATTTTCCTTCTTGGATATGGGAAGTAACTCCATCTCCAAGGGTGTGTGTGCTGTGTCCCCCATAACTAAATACTCACAGCGCAGTTCGAATTGCAACAACGTCAGGTCCAGTGGAGTGCTAGACAGATCCACTGTAATTGCTGTCCACTCTGTTGACATAAAATAAACACCTTTAGTAGTCTTAAGGTTGAGACGACCAAAAGGCATCCAACCCTTGCTAATTGAATATTTAACATTTATGCTATCTTGAATCCCCACACTATTTGTCCCGTCGTCCCCCTTAGTTTTAAAGAGAGAGGTTTTTTCCCACGTGGAACCCGCTGTATTTATATCCTTGCGCGTTATGATATTTATGGCGGGTACGCGCTGTACACCTAGTTTTTTTGTTTGTTGGTCTTCTTCTGTTTCTGGTTGTTTGGGCAGTCCCTTGCATAGTGCCCTGTCTTCTTGCACTGGAAGGAGGTGATATGCTGCAGCTGTTGTGGTGGTACCGGTTGCTTCCTTGGTCCTGGTGTCATTGCTGCTGCAGATCGTGAGTGTGCTGGTCCTGGATTCCTCTCTGGTGCACTGAACAGTTCTGCCTTTCTGGTGCAGGCTTCTATCATCTGTGCTAAGCTAGGTGATGGCTCGAGGGGAAGACTAAGAATGACCCTGCGGTAAGCTTCATTAGCGTTTTTCTGAGCCATCTCCTTTATTATCTCAGCCTGCACCCTTGGGTCCGATATTTGTCTCTCCACCTGTGTGCGGAGGCGATCCAGAAACTGCAAGAAATTTTGTGAAGGAAACTGTTTAATATTAACATAACTACCTGTAACTTCAACAGTAGGTAATTGATTGAAAGCTTTTTCTGCTACTAGACAGACCTTATCCAAAACAAACTTAGTTAATAACCGTGCCTGTTTCTCAGGGCATTGATATTCCCCTTCACCCGTGAGGTGTTCCTGTGTAATATCATTATTATCCTCATCTTCTGCACTATCTGGGCTTTGTTGAAGTTCCTGCAAAAGCACTCTTAATGATCTTTTCCAAATGCTTTCCCATAATTCAAATTCTGAAGGACTTAACAAACATCTGAATAAATCCTTAATATCATTGGGTACCACCTAATTTGAACTAAATGTCGCTTTTAAAAATCCTTTAAATATTTCACTGTGTCTGCCAAATTCCCGTTGAACCTTACGAATTTCCTTTTTATCTTGATATGTTAGTGGCTGATATGTTCTTCTGCCATTTCTCCTACCCATATAAATGACAGGACCCACAGACGGAATCTGAGTTTCCAGAGTAAAAGTTTTAGGGATGGGCACTGCCCCTCCCTCTTCTTTGGACTCTGTTATCTGTTCATTCTGTCCCTCTGCAGAGACAGTGTCCTGAGGGGTGAGGGGTGCAGAGGGCTCTATCTCACAGGCAGGTCCTGCAGGGTCTCTACTCCCTTCCTCCTCTGTGCCGCCCTGATAACTTGGTGGAAGGGATTGTGAGACCTGAACCGGGTTGGGGAGTAACCATGAAGACCCAGGGGCCAGGATGGGGGTGGGAGTGGATTCAAGGGTGGTACCAGGGGGCAAGGGGTATTATGGGAAGAAGGAGAGTTGAATGCCACATGGCTGGAGCCATGCTGAGGTTTGCATTCGGCCTCAGCAGTACGAGACGTGTCTGATAGCCTGAGTCAGAGGGGCAGGGGAATCAGAACTTTGCTCTGATGGAAGGATAGTAGATGAAGAGGGACAGATAGAAGAACTGGTGAACTCTGAGGTAGTTTGCTGTGGCTGGGAATATCCCAGAGCAACACAGACCATATGGTCTAGTTTAGTTAGCACCACATCTTTATGCATGGCCCTACTAAGAGGGAATATTTCAATTTTTTTAATTGGGAATAATATACTTATTTATACTTTGTCTAGCATTTTGTGTTTTGTTATAGCACAAGGGCAGCTTGATGGAGACAAGTAAAACTCTAGATGTTGTTTTTCTCAGCTTTTGGAAGCCTTCTGACACTTTCCTGTAATATTTTTATACACAGCTAATGAAGTATGGGCTAGATGAGTGGACAGGGAAATGGACTGAAAGCTGGTTGAAATGCCAGGCTTGAAGAGATGTTATCAACAGCTGAGATACAAGACAAGAGGCTGTGGGAACAAAATGGAACAGGAATTTTTGCTTAAAACTAGGAAAATTCTTACTGTAAGGGTGGTGAAACACAGGAACAGGTTTCTCAGAGGGGTTGTGGAATCTCCATCCTTGGTGACATTTCATATGCCATTAGCTACAACTTTCTGTATCTGACCCTTCAAGTGGACAGTGTTTGACTAGATGATCTCAAGAGGTGCCATCCAGCCTCAGTTATTCTGTGAATCAGGCCTGAACTAAATTTTCCTTTCTGATTTTAGATGTCTTGTGAATGGTCAAAGTATCAAGTGGTGACATATACATTGCAAATGTAAAGGATTTTTATTTTTTAATTTGCAGGACAACAGATATTAGTATAGCTAACTCTCTTTATCAGCTTGACTTTTAAAGCTACACATTAAACCGGAGGAAAAAAACAAAGCAAACCAAGAAAACCCAAAGCATAAACCAAATTGAGTTAGAATGAACATGAACATCAAGGTTACTCAGTCTCCTGAGCAGTGGAAAGAACTCTCTAAGTGCTGTGTATAAATAAATATTAGCCATGCCTGAGAGAACAGAAAAGCTGGTTTTCAATTAGAGATGATATATAACTGTACCAATTGTGAAAGTGAAAAAAGGTTCCAGTAATTTAACCACTTTCATCTGATTGCCCAGTCTTGATTTGGGAGTGCTAAAGGGACAGTTTCTTTCTTGTGATGTTAGACTTTACAAATATAAACACTGCAGATCCAAGGAGAAGGTAGGATTTCTCCTCATTCTTGCACGTGGAAGCTTCCTCCTGTAGCTAATATGCTACAGCCTCAGCAGACTTTGCTATGCCAGCAACAGCAGCAAGCAGAGGCAATGTGTTCTTTGAAATCTGTGGTTTTAGGCTGCACATCTTACACCTGCACTTAATGCAATAACTGTCCGGTCAAAGGATGCTGAATAGCAGTTCCTGTCGATGCATTAATACATGTATTCAGGTAAAAGACAGCAAATAGATGTGTAACACAGCTAGTCTCAGCTAAGTTTTTGTGGTTGCTTTTTTCCTTCTCAGTCTCCCACAGCTTCTCTTTTGAGCTGGCCTCTTTTGACTAGTGTATTATACATTTTATACGTCAGACCTGTATGATGCCAAAGTGGAATGAATTTATGCATACAGTTTACAGCTAGTTTGCATACCTCTTTGTTTGTTTGGGGTTTTTTTTGTTTGTTTGTTTTTGGGGTTTTTTGTTGTTTTTTGTTTGGTTGGTTTTGTTTTTTGGTTTTTTTTTTTGTTTCATTTTACTTAAAATCTCTTGAGTGCTATTAGAGTAATAAAAAAGATCATTCAAGGCAAAAGTAAATATGAAGATGATAGATGTCACATTGTTCAGGTCTCTGAACATGGTTGTATGAAGAAAAGAGAAATAAACAGGATAGCCAGTTTTGCTGATTACATCTCTGTAACTGAAACACAGCAGGTGCTGGGAATAAACTTCCTGACACACTGCTATAGAAGCACCCAGGGCAGAGCAGTGAGGTAACAGGCACTAACAGCATTAACAAAGTTAATAAATAAAAGACTGTGAATAAAAAACCATAATTTTAGTCTTTTCCCCCCTCTGAATTATGTGGTAACTCGAGAATATTTTTTTTCTATATCAGTTATCTAAATTCTCATGCTTGGTGATTAAGAGCTGTATGAACAGAACAACTGCTGCATACAGATCTCACAGATTCCTGGCAGACACTCAGGCATCTAAGGTGCAGAACAGATAATATTTCAATCTTTAAGATTAAAATATTTAACATTTTTAGTGACTGGGAGATACAAAGAAACATTTTACCACTAGGAAGAGATCTGGGTCTTAATATGTAATAGTACAAGAGAAATATTCTGCTGTGTTTTGGATAACCTGTCTTCCTGACCTGTGTTTTTGGAAGACATGGCCGATCCAACCTTTTCAAATTCATGCTTACAATTTGCTCTCAGTGCAAAATGCTTTTAGAATTATGTGCTTTGTACTGGGTTGTCTTTGTTTATGAATTCTGGTCTGACTTACACAATTCTGTGTTTCATTCAGGATGCTGAACCCTTGGCCCATGTTTTGGCTGCAGGGATGGACTGGCTTGGTCATGACCCTGCTCTGAACTTCTGTAACTGCATGATTATCTGTCCAGCATGTGAGCAAGCTCTAGGAATTGCATGGAGGAGAGGGGGATTTCTAAACCACAGTAGCCAAAACCTGCTAAACACATCTACCTGGGCATAAATGTGCACACACATATAGAGTGTATATACATGTATGTGTGCACACATAAATATGTGTGTAAATATTGAGAGAGAGAGATATGTGATGCTTATGATTGCTCTCTTCTGCCCTCACCTCTTATTATTCCTTTATCTTTAGCAATGCTGAGGAATGTTTTTAGAGATTCCAGAAGTATATGGGAAGGCTAGACAGCAAGAATTTGTGACAGTGTCACAGGATTTTGTACTTACAGTCTGCCCCAGGCGCCAGCACACCTACACACGGTCACTGGCATGACTGTGCCTTACACACAAACCTCTTCTTCCCCATCCACAAAATGGACTGTGGAAGTTTTACTTGGTCAGTAGAAACAAGAAGTTCCCAGGACTCAGCACAGACCATTTCTTGCATTCTGCTGCCTACACTAAAGTGGTTCCCAGTTCTAGTTCTTTAAACTATATTGTCAACTGCCACCAGCTGTTCCTCATTACATTCCTTAAAATAGTCTGGTCATGTAAAAACTTAGCCTTGGTCAGGCCATACTAGCTGATGCTTCATCACTATTTTAGAGCATATTATAGCCAAGCTGCATTATGAATGACAGCATGGTAGTGGCAGACAGTGCCACTAATCTGTATAATCAGGATGAGGAATTGAGCCTGAGCTGAGCATCTGACATGAAGCAGAGCCTTGAGACCACGGAAAATCCATGCTATGCCCTGGATATGTTTAGGAGCAGACCAGAAATATGGGGAGGCGGCTGGGTTTTGTGGTTCCTGAGCATGGGCACAGCTCTCCTGTGAGAATTTGAGCTCGTGGGAAGACAAGTAAGTGTTCATGATTGGCTGTGCAGTTATAGGTAATGTCAAAACAGAAGGAGTGCACAGAGGCCAAGAAAACAGACCACAACTGCCTCTTACACAGGCTGAGGAGAGATAAATAGTGCTATATTGATGTAACCACAGTGTTCTCTGTGTATCTCCAGCAAGGGCAGTGGCAACACTTTGCTGCTGTTAACTTAAGCCTTCACCCACAGTTATCTGCCTTTTGGCTACATTCCAGAATTTCCATAGGGGATTTCAATACTCATTTATTATTTCACAAAGGTTTTAGCGATCAGACAACACACACATCACATATTATCTTTTACAATTATATTAAAAGCTTACAGGAATTAAAATAAAGATTAAAATCATTTAGCAGCATTCACACAATAACAGTTCCCCAAAGATCAGCACAGGCAATCAAACATTGGCAGGAAATAAATATTTAGGCAGGTGGCCAGCATAGATAACTTGGCTCATCAGTATTCAAGCGCGAACAGCTTTTGCATTATTAGTCAGCCTAATTTCTACCTCCAAACCACAACCACCTCCAACCCTAACCTCTCTTCTATTCTTTACTTAATCCTTTTACGTGGGGTTGAACCCTATAGAATCCTGTGCTAGGCCTTTTTTTAAATGCTGTTGAAAGAGAGAGAGAAGCTATTTCAATTAATATGCTTATCAGGATGACTTGGAAGTTAGTTAAATGCAAATAAAGAAGTTTATATGCCAGCATTAAGCAGTATGTGCTGTTCTGAAAATGGTGTGAAATACTTTCTGTGTACAAGACAAATAGGCTGGACTGGCTGTTTTACATATATGAATATACTGTGAGAAGGTTCAAGATGATCACAAGGAAGAAATAAGTTATGCCAATATATCCTTCTGACTTAAATGTTGACCCATCAATATTATGTGCATCTAGCTTCAAAGCAGAACTGCTTAAATTTGCTAAACAGCCTCTGGAGATCTGCAGAGAGAAATCAGGTCTGCCTGTCTCCAGTTACTTGAACAAAAATTTTCCTTACTTCATGGTATCATGAGATCACTGATTTGGGTGTCCAGCCTGTTCACTGCACCTGTAAGCTTAGTGCTCTGTGAAGAAATTCTAAGATAAAGTGGGCCGTGTTCCAGGAGTTCTTTGTAAAATGGTCAACATATGCTCCAGAAATTCAGAGGTAGAAAGCCTGTCTTAATCTGTCCCAGAGACATCTATAAAAGTGAAATCTGATTCCCTTTCATTCTTCACAACTCTTTCTCCTTGACGTTCTTAATTATGCATGATCCATATTTTGGGAGAACAGTTAAAAGAGCTTTCATCCTTCTATATATTCCACCTACTTTATTTGCAGTCCGTGATTTGAGTGTTTCGCAGGAATGGGAGGACCATGCTACTGTTGTATTGTACAGAAACCTCTGGCTGCCCGATTCTCTGACTAATGGACTATTATACAAAAAGGGGCCTCTAGAAACCCCACAAACTGGATGAAACACTGTGTGAATAGACTGGTTAATGACTCAAACAATCAAACTTTTAACCTCCCAGGTGGAGAGGACAGTGCACACTCATCACAGGAGGCTACAGCTGCGCCTTGAACAAGATAAGGGAGAAGGCTGGTAAGAGGCAAATCCCATGAGGCAGGACAGTGCTTTTTATCATGCCAGTGTCCTCCCTTACATAATGGCTCAGCTATGAAAACTCCCCTCTGGAGAAGTGTCTGGACATTCACAAGTAGCCCGAAGGTATTTACCCCTTCTGGTGGTTTACTGTTGACTCAGCTGTGCTGACCTGAGAGGCAGCTGTAAGGTTTTAAACCACCAAAGACTCCTGAAGTGTCCTGTGATCCATGGCATTACGTCCTTCAGTGTGAAACTCCAGTAACGCTACTTTCATGCCTCAGGGAAGGTACCTGGGCAATCCCCCCTGGACCTGAGCACATGTGGATGCTGTTTTGTGGATTTCCTGAACCCTTAATGGATCAAGACAGTGACACTTTCACCAACAGACTTAAAAGTTGCAACAATCAAGTCTTTTGGCAGGATCCAACAGGGCGTAGACCTTTCTACTTTTATTCTTTCACTTTCTTTTTCCTATTTCTTTCTATTTATATGTCTATCTCTCTACCTTACAATTACTATTTAATAAAAATCTGTATTATTGACTTCAGCATGTGGTGTCATTTGCACCTTACTTCAGGCAGTGGCATCTCTCTAATAATTTTAATAATTGGATCTGAACACACTGTTAAGGGCAAAGAAAAATCTCATTACTGAAAGCAATTTACTTCTTTCTTTTTTTTCTCCAAATTTAAATATCTAAAGCAAGGCTGACACAGAGCTTGAATTCTTCCTAAAGCTGGTGAACATAAACTATTCATTGAAAAGAACTGGTAAACATCCAGATTTTTAAATTACTTTTTAACCTGGATTCACAAATTAAGTGTTTGCCATGGGAGGTTTCAGTCCCTGCTCTCAAAGGTGTTTATTTGTTTGACAACATTGAGAAATCATTATAGGAACTGATACAGCAATCCATATAAATGCCCCAGCCATTGGCCCACAGGATGTAAGTCTTGGGCTGATGTGAATACTGCATTACCAATAAAGTCTCCAATTAAAAGAGAGAGACTTCACACACCACAGTTCTTCTGCTGGTTGAAAATACCTATAAATTTCCAAAGTGTTGGGTCACAGTTAGCATTGTGGGGCAATAGCTTACCTGTCAGCTACCATATTTCTCCTGTATTATTAGGAAATGTTGTAAGCTACAGGGGTGCAGTCTGAAAATGGTATAAATACAGCGTTGAGAAATTTTTATGGTACAGTTAGAGTTCAGTTAAACACATATGTGTGATTAAATATAAAAGAGGAATGGTTTATGAATAATGCATTGGCCAGAGTTCTACCAGTATATGCAGTTCTACATGGAGTCTCTATAGAGGTGTCATAGCAGATTCCTCATGAACTTTTGCATCAGCACTAATCCTGATAGTGGTTGCATGTAGCACCTCAGCCCAGCTTTGGGTCTGTCCACCAGCCCAGCTCTGTCCAAAGGTTGACCTAAGCTTGCACCTCTGTATATTCCCATTCCAGGATGGTTTATAAGGAAATGCTGAGGTTGTTTCTCATCTCATCACCTAGGGAACCTTTATTCTCTTGCAAGAAGTCCCTCTGTCCCTGGCATTCCTGCTTCCAGGCAGGTTAACCCTTTCTTGCTGTTAGGCCTTCTAGCCCTCCATTCCAGATCAGTTTTTGTGATCAATAAATAATCCCAAATTACCCTATCGAGGAGTTACAATTAGCCCTTCCCCTACAACAGCCAGATTTCAAAGACCGTGCAGTGGAGAGCACAGATCATTTAACTCCTTTCCTCTTAGAAGTTATACCTCAAAACTCTCTTTGTTCAAGATCTGCCACCAGTTGCTTTTGGTCTCTTTTGAGTTTTGGTGTCATCCACAGAAATACAGGATGACTGAGCCATTACCTGTTTGATGGACTCAGCTGATGTAACTGCTTGTAACACTTTGGACACCTTTAGCTGTTTGCAAAGAGACTAAGACAACATAATTCATATAGCTATATAATATAACAATTATATCTATAATAATATATAAAAATTGTTATAGAGTATAACAATTATTCATTGCTAGGCATGTGCAGATGTTGGCTACCTAATAAAGAGCTAAGCTAAATGTTTGTGTACACAGCTTTCACCCCTTCCCTGTGACACTCAGAGACTCCAGGGAGAGATAGCCAGGGATCAATACTGAGGTCAGGTCAGGAAGATCCCAGGCAGGTAAAGGCACCAAAGTTGGCCCTTGATGCTCTCTGGATTTCATCTTCTCCTGAATTCTCTTTCACCTCCTTCTTCTTCCTTCAGAGTTTTTGCTTTTCCACCTTGGTGTTTTTTTCCTTCGGAATCTTTGAACCACTCCCAGACCCAGTTTCACTAATTACTTCCTCCACTGTCAACTTTACCTTTCTTGTCTTACATGGTTCCACTCTGTAGATGTTGTCACAGCTCTTTCTTCCAACTTAAAAATTTCCTCAGACGTCTGAGCCAGGCTTTTCTACCAGAGGTAAGCTATTCTTGAAACACAGTCAGCTGAAATCCTGTGAGAGAAGAAAAGTTGTATGAAGGAGATGCATTTGTAAAACATATATACATATATATATATTTAATGGAGCTTGCAAGACACTTATTTTGAATTCAGAGAGAAGCTGCATGCATTAAGTGCTGTGTGTAGTAAAATTGTCTTTCCAGAGACTTGCTTTTTTCTCTTTTCTTTCCTCTCTGTGAGAATTTTATATAAATCATAAAGCGAGAAGTCAAGGGCAAAATGAAGGGAACTGTAGCTTGTTAGGAATCAGACCTCATTACATAGAAAACAGATTATTTACTTGTTCTCTCTCCCTCCCTTCACATTTTCAATCAAGGTGCCTGAAAAGACTTGAGCATTGAGCAATCAAAGTGTGAATGCCTGTGTCTGTGTCTATTCATTTATTGTGACTTCTGAACCAGTGGGCCAGTTCTATCCAAATTTCACAAAGAAACAGCAGTACCCTCTCTCTGCCCGCTCCTCTGCCCAAGTTCCAGTATGGGAGATGCCTGAGAAGAGGAGGTGGTAATGGCCTCTGTGAGGGAAAGAGTCTGTGTACCTATCTTTGAAAGAGAATGTTTCAGGTACCAAAAGAGCTTCTCCCAGATTTTCTCATTTTCTCAGTAAGTCAATCCACCTGAGGCACAGAAACAGGAACAGAGGCTTCTTTGGTTGTAACACTGCCAGCTCCAGTCTGCTGCTTAGTGCTCATGTGAAGAGGGAACAGTGAATGCCCAATCACATGAAAATCTCATACTTCATTAGGCATCAAAACATCTAAGCAAAACTCTTTTTTAAATCACTCTCATCTAGTTTTGTTGCTCAGAGAATTCTGGAAGTTCAGCATTGCTGATGTGTGTTATATATATCCTGATGTGCACCACCCTTGCAAACGCCATGATTTTTATTTGCATTGTTTACTCAGACTCTCAGAACCCAGCACACTCCTGCTATATTGCTGTCTGCTGTAATATGGTGCAGGTTGTCATTTTTATTTCGTGAGAAAGATACTAAAAATGCAATGCTATCACATCCTTTTTATGAATATTCAGTGAATCTAAATCGAATGGAAATAAAAGGAGAGTACTCATATAAGAAGGCAATTTCTACCTGAACAGAAAGAGCCAAATATGAGGAAAAGAGACTAGTAGACAAAAAAATGTTCCACAGATTGCTCCTTTTAGTTCTATAAACTACATAATTGCCAAGCTCACAGCATAGGGAAAGTGATTAGATAACCAATAGACAATCCCAACAAAATCATGTGATTCGATTATAGTTTGGTTTAGCTGCTATCCCAGTGCTTCACCAGAGTTAATGGATAGTTTGTGGGATGAAGGGTTGCTGCACTGTGCAAGCCTGCAGGAAAATTATTAATTTTATATTTTTATTGGTAATGCAGTTTCAAAGTATTCATTTTTCTCAGGACACTGCAGTTTCTTCCTTAGAAATTTTAGGTTTATGGTTCAGTGCAAGTCTTTGGCAGTGCTATGCTTTTATCTGAAATTGTCACAATAATATGTCACCAAAAAGCATTTTTTTAAAGAAAGTTTTGTTCTTCAGGATCCAAAATATAAAGTCCAAATATAAAAACAGGTATGATGATACAATTTCTTCTTTAACTTGCTCCTACATGATTTGATAATGTCATTGTGTCATTGTCAGTCTTAATAGCCCTGTGCTCAAGAGATATATCTGTTTCCTTTATGGTTCATAGTGTAATGTTATTTACACTAAAACAATATCAGCTTTCATTTAGGGAATATCTAAAATGGCTGTAAGTTGTAGATTTAAGAATTAAACAAAAATTTAAAATAAAAATGTATATTTCTATGAATAGAGGGGAGGTTCTAAAAATTCTTCTCCTGAATAAAAAATTCTACCTTTACAGAGAAAAACTTAGAGTTGTAATCCAGAGGATAAACTAAAATTCATGGATGGTATTAGAAACAGATGTAGTAGCTAATATAAAAATTAATTGTCCCAGGAAAAGCAAACTCAAGAGGGAAAGAAACACCCTTGTGCGGTGAATGATTTAGACATTAATGATTCTGTGTTCATTAGCAGTGATGATTGTTAGCACTTAAGACAGCATAAAACATCAATGTCTCCTTTTAAAGACACTCATAAAACAGACAAATTCTACAGCAATCAGAGTTGAATGAAAGTACTTAAAAGTGAATAACAATCAAATCAAGCAATGACTTTAGATTATTTTTTTTTTGTTGGCTGTTCTTGTGTTCTGTAACCCAATATCACTGACAGCAGCTGGCTCTTAATGCAGACAAAAGATTCCTCATGAATACTGAGTTGACATTTAAAGTCTTATGATCACTCAACTTAGGGAATACATTTGTACATGAAAATTCAGCTGACACATAACTGAAAAGTTCTGATGAAGTAATATAACTTTAACTTCCTGAGCACAAAAATAAAGCAAAGATATTACTCTATGTTTTTTAAATTACCTAGGCTCTGTAAAGGTTAAATAAATGAAGTATTCAATCCACAGGTCTTGAATCATCATTCAGAATTCCCAAGTGCAGAAGTGAACAAGACCAGAACAATGGCACCACTGGAGTGAAACACTTAATGAGAAAATGAATGTTTGAAAGATGCCAATCAGCTTGCATAGGCTGGCGCTTTACCTCCTAATTTGTAGTAGCTCCAATGATGTAAGAAATTTCACCTCGTATCATTCTTGTTTTCTAAGTCCTTTGTCATAAAAACCCTTTGTTTCCTTCATTTTGTTAACATTGCAAAAATAGGATTTAGCTTACAAACCTTAGACAGAGTTTAGACTTCTAATTAGCATCTGCAAGACCTCTCTAATTACAACCAAAGGCTACTAAAGCTCTGTAAGTTATCTGTGGTGATATTAAAGGTTGGATTGTGCTGGGTTCTGAGCAACCTGATCTATTTGAAAACATCCCTCTTCATTGCAGGAGGATTGGACTAGGTAGCTTCCAACCAAAACTGTTCTGTGATTCTAAGCTCCTTGGTACCTTTTCTTAAAAAAAATATTTTGTCTCCTGCTTCTGAATATGAGGAGCAGCATGTCAGTTTTCACAGCACTGAGCATTGTTGATGATGAAGGCTGATAATATTCCATCCAGTGCTCCACAAGGACTCAACTCAGTTATCACTTCACAGTAAACCTGCTGCTGTGCTTCAGCCTGGTGTGCAATGAAATTTGCTGTTCCTTTAAAGTGATGCTGGTTGTTGTTAGAACAGATGTTAACATGCAGGATGTGGGTGACCTGTTTTAAATATCCTGTGACTGAGAGGCTTCAGGGTCACTTGTGCCAACTTTCCAGAGGAAACCCAGGTGAGCAGGCTGGAGGCCTTGATATGCTACAGGCATTCTTTAACTTACCTGTGGAAACTGTGCAGGAGCACTGCATTGCCAGCCCTGCTTCAAGAGCTGCTTATATATTTCATCCAACAACAGCTTAATGCAGAATGCAAAAACAATACTTCACAGGTAGATTCAAGATTAGAGCTTCTGCATCCTAAAACAACAAAAAGCTAATGGATTAATTTGTCACTGTATATATGTATTTATATATGCACACACACTATATACCTTGTATATGCATATAAGCTTTGTATATATGTGTGTATAGGTACACATATATTAAACAGGTGTCCCCCTCCAGAAGACATTGCTCCTGTACATTTTAACTAGTTGGAAATGCCTCTGGGTAGCCTAGGGCTCTGTGTCTAAGCCCTGGAGGTAGGTGACCTCTCAGGCACGCCCACATCCTTGCTTACTGTGTCATGCCTTCTTGATAGTCAAAATAAACCACCCGTCCTTTTTCGGTATGCACCTGTGTATAATTTTGTTTCTTTATGCCTGTATGAGTACTAAGAGAGGGATTACAGATACTCAGGGCTTTCAAGATGTATTCAGTGAGAAGCCTCTGTAAGGGTCTGGCTATTACTAATGTGTAAAAAAAGTTGCAGAATATTTGAAATATAAAGCAAGATTTAAAATTTACGTTTACTTTAGTGTAATGAAAAAAACCAAGTGACTGTGTTTATAGAAATGACATTTTAAGAAAAGGAAAATCAAAAGGTAAGAGAAATATATCTGGATAATCATGTTATTTATGGTTTTGTAGGCTTTTATAAATATGTCTTTGAAATTAAAAATAATTGTCCTTTTCTGGTTTTCCACTTTTTAAAAAAACCTGAAGGTATGTTGTTCTTTTATTGCTGAAAATACATTTTCTCTTTGTGCTAAGTCAAATCAACATAGGCAAAAACCCCTGTGTCAGTTAGTGCATCAAGAGCAAAAAATTTTGTTCACATGTCATCCTCATAGCAGATGAAAGATCAAAGGCCATCAAAAAAGCCAAAGGAATTCAATGCTCTGGCTTGTAGCATTTTTGCTGCTGTTATCCTGCCCACTGCTTAAAAATATGGTTTATTTTAAGCTTGGAAGTGGTTTTACCAACTTGTATATTTTTTAATTCATTTTTAAAAGGCTTGTATTTAAGCATTTATAGGACTGGATTAAAAAATAAATTTTAGTTTTCACATCTGATATGCACAGATTATTCTGGGCATCTTTATACACAAGTGATATTTTGAACCATCCTGTTAACTTACTAAAGTCAACCTGGTACAGTTTGACTTTGATTGAATGGTACTATTTTATGCTAACTGTGATCAAACTGTTCTGTTTAGTTTACAGCAGTCATTTTTTGGTGATTTGGTTGAGAGATTCTGTGGGTGAAAGCACAAAACAGCGTGGAAACAATTTCCTTGTCAGACAGTATTTTAGGAGACAACCCGCAGAGTTCAGCAGAACAGAGATAGCAGCAACAAAACTGAAATGCAGTCTATTTGCCACTCTGTTTTGACTAAACCAAAGCAAAATGCAGGGTAAAATAAAATATTTGGATGGAAAGAATATAATTAAGAGAGATTCTCTTGACTAAGCATTTATATGTATTTGTCTGAAATTGGAAGAAGGGGTCCTTCCTTTAGAAGCAGATACACTGCCACTGATGTCTTATCAAACACATGTACCCATAAATATGAAAATATTGAATTTATGGGGCACCTACATAAACATGCCTCGGAAATTATATGACACATGTAAAAAGGAAAAAGGAAAATACATAAAGACAAGATATGTCTGCAAAAACTTCATAATTCTTAAGTGACACCAAAATGACAAGAAATATTTAGTTATAGAGGCATGGCCTCCAGAGAGGCAGAGATTTTTCAGAGTAAGACAGAGATTAAATAAAGAAGAAAGAAGAGGATTTTCCGAATTTCCATCTCCCAAAGGACATTTTGGGATTTCTGGGACATTGTTTTGCAGTAAGTCTTTCTAATTTTTTTTTTTAATTTAAAAGAATCTTAACCCAAAATTTGTCAGTCTTTATTTCTCATGCTCAAAAACCCTGAATAATTAATTGTTGCATCTGTTACTAGTACAGTGCATTTTTTAGCACTAGCTGTTTCCTAGAACAAAATGTGGTTTATTCTCAGATTAAGTTAGTCAAAATATGGGACAGGTCTTAAGGGAAAAAAGAGTTTTAGGCTTTGTGTTTAAGATAAGAAAAAACTTTGGAAAACATGTGTTTTAAAGATGGAGGGCAGAGCAGAAAAAAAGGAAGGAAATTAATTTAGGGACAGAATAGCCCAGAATCAATTAGTTTGGAAAAGATTTCTGAGGTCATTGAGTCCAACCTATGACCAAACACCGCCATGTCAACCATGTCATGGCCCTGAGTGCCCTGTCCAGCCTTTCCATAAATATCTGTAGGGAGGATGAGTCCTCTGCCTCCCTGGGCACACCATTCCAATCTCTAATCACCTGGACTTGAACTTCATGCTGTTGGTCTCAGGCAAAATATCCAGCCTGTCCAGAGGGACAGGTCAGTAATGAAATGGGGAAAGAATGCATCAAAAGGAGATCAGAAAGTTAAGAATTATTGTCATAAATGGCAGGCATGGCCAACAACTCCATTACATCTTATCCTACAAGGGAAGTCTCCTTAGCTTAATTTGGTAGCCTAAAATTTTCAGCCATAATTCCTTCTGTCACAAGTAAATCTTATTGATAGAACTGTCTCAGAGGGTAACAAGGAGCACAGAATGACATGGGGTTCCCCAGCTGACCCTTTTCTTGTAGTCTTTCTTGAATCTTCCTTTACTCCCATTTATTAAACTAATTCTGACTGAAGGATGACTCACAGCGTGACACTGAAAGGAAATATGCAAGCAAAGCAAACCGAAATAGCCTTGCCTCTCCCCATCCTCCAACAGATGGAAGGAGAGACCTGCACATTTCCTGGTGCAGTAGATCTCAGGCAGCATGTACAGTTCTCCACAATGCTCAGGATAGACAAGTCCCAAGTGAGGTGTGTTCCAATGCCGTTCCAGGGATGACATATGCTAGCACTGCTTCTGGATGTAGTATTCATACAAAAAGGCTCTCCTCTGAGGAGGAAGGCAATGGGGCTTTTGAAAGCGATGCATGAACATATGGCAAAATGTTTTGACATTGTAACAGTTAGAAAAAGGGAGCTTTGAGAGTTACTAAACCATGAGGAAATCAATCAAGTCTGGCAAGATAATGGTTATGACTGAAAGATTTGAAGTCTATAAATATAATGGGAGAAAAAAGAAGAAAAACAGAACAGTGATATTAGGGGAAAAAAGAAGATGTTCAGTTTTGGAAGAGATATGCCTGAAGTGATGCCTGAAATTGCCACGAAATGTGTCCAGGGGCTGCCCAACCTCAACAAAGGGAGAAAAGAGCAAGAGGAACAATTTTGGTGGGGTTAATGAGTAAAACAGTTAAAATGGCATTGGTAAGGAAAATAAAAAATAAAGTGACAAGACCAGTGATCATAAAACAAAAATAAATAAAAAGGAATAATTAGTTACTTTTGTTGTTATTAATAGTAGCACTTAGAACTGAACAAAATGTTCCTGTCATTGGCATTGGTATGTAGTGACAAAACACACAAAGCAGTAGGTTGCACTGGGGTGGGAAATCCTTTCCATGTTTTTGACCAGGTGCTGGTTGTGCCTTAGTGCCTCTAACCACTGTGAAAGCTCAGAGAATGCCTGCATGGGCTGCTGAGGGAACTGGTGTTCTAGCCCTGCAGTGTGGAGCTGCCTAAGCCATGAGACAAGGAGGTAGAAAAGTACCCAGCTCTAGCACTACTCTCAACCCCAAATTTCCCTTGTGTGTATGTGTGCCCATGCTACACCTGGAGCCAGAGAACCATTTCCCCATGTCCCAACCTACATCACCCTCAGGGCAAGACATGCTGCAAGTCCAGTAACTGTGTGCATCGCACAGACTCCTCTGTTGCCTCCAGCCTGCTGATGTGGCTGTGTCACAGATGCACCAGCCGTTAGGAAAGTGTTTTCATATGGGAACCCAGGACATACCTTGAGATACCCTGGATGGCTTGAGACCCTGGCAGGGGGCTCAGAAGCCTTGGCACAGAGCCAAAACCCCCTTTGATTTTAGCCCCTGGGAAAAATTACCACCTTTGCATGAGGAATTACAAGTCACAAAAAATAAGTAGAATGTAAGTTAGATTATTATAAGGTGAAAAAGTAGGTTTTTAAGATTGTTTATAATAAGGGTCTGGAGTCAAGATGGAGGAATCTGGGCGTGTTTTGTCCTTCTATCTCCTTCTTCTTGGGATCCATCTTTTGGGTGATGTTGTTATTTTTAGATTGGTTTAGAGTAGAACTAGACTGTATAATATAGGTGATATGTATTGGAAGATAATTGTAAACAGCCTTTATGTAATTTATAATATAAAAAGATAATGCCACCCCAAGGGCAGGCAGTGTGCCTCGGGCTGACTTGCTGAACAGATCTCAGCTAGTCAGGGAAAGAAGTTTTAGATTAGATAAAATAAACAACTTCTGGAAACCACAGAAGACACCTCCCGACTCTTTCTTTGATGCTCAGGCTGGAACACAGAGACTCTTAACGTACCCAGGTGGTTGTCTCAGGCTCCAGAGACACCACCGACCACATTTTCATTGCTGGGTTTCACTGTTGGGAAGTGGCTGCTGCCATGGAGGGAAGAAGGGAATCTAGAGGGAGCTACCATTGCCTCCTGCTGTGCTTATGCCTCTGGTGGCTTCTGCTGCATTCCAGGAGAAACTGTCCTACACCATGGAAACACCAGAACAGTGTTCCTCAGCTCCAGACAGCAGTGCAGCACAAGTGTCCAGCCAAGGTCATCTCAGCATGAGGCTGACTCTGCTCTGCATCACCACCTGGTAGCCCACAGCTGGTGGGGGTTTGGGCTCCGACAGAAAATCCTACGGGCTGCAATAGAGCCATGTGCTGGAACGACTGGTAGCAGGGACAAGATGATTAGGATTTTTTTTTTTTTCAAAAAACAAGCTGTAGAAGCTAGAATAAAAACTGGATTTGCTGAAGGACAATGTATTTGTCTTCTCTTATTATCCCCTTCTGCACTTGTAACTTTCTAATGTAGTATAAGCACTACATATTCACATGCAAATTATTGATACAACATCAACATTCTTTCTTCCTTTCTGTCTTTCTCATCTACCCTAGACTCAATCTTTTTTTGTTCCTCTTCCAAAATCTTGAGTGGACATAGCAAAACATTTTCCATATTGTGAAAACAGCCTAATCCAATGCCTTGATAGTACTTACATGGATTTATACCGGCTGAGGATTTGGTGAAAGGGTTGTTTACTCATAATTTGCTTTTTGTTTGGAATTGGACAAATATACTAGGAACAGAAACCCCAGAGAAATAAATATTAAAATAGCCATATGGAATGTATCCCTTGTCCGTAAAATATTCTTATTCTAACAAACAATAGGCATCTTGATTTCCTGCACATTTCTTAGCCTTTTTCTGATTCAACTGGGTAAAAAAGGTAAATATTTTAAAAATGAATATTCTGAATGTTTGATCCCTCATGGATTGATTCATTAAAAAAATCTGCTCACCTTGGATAAATTGCAGATTTCCAAACTAATTTTTCTGTATTTGGAAAGGGTTAATCTTCATAATTATTGCTTAAATAATTTATTATCAGTTTCATATTTACAACAGAACTGTTTCCTAGACTTCCATGCTTCTTAGAGACTGCTGAACCACAGATACTGCAAATCATATATAACTGAGAAACTTTCAGGGTTAGAAAATATTTGGATGAATAGCTAATTAAATTAAAATCAGATAGAGATACCAGCAATCTAACTGTATTTTAAATCTGAGGCTGACTGCCTAATGCAGCTTTAAAAGCTCTGGAATTGCAAAGGCAATTTCAGTTGCTTACAGCAGGTGGTAGTATGTGCTATTAAAATGAAATATTTACTTCCAAGAAGAGCTGCAGCTTAGTTAATAAGAACATGAATAGAATGGGCAAGAAATTGACTGCTGTAAATACGTTAAGAGCTTGTAGGTTAGAAAATTGAGCATTTATTGCTTCTTTTTCTTCAACACTTCATGTTTCTCTGCCACAAGACTATAGCACTAACTTCCTGTGGGACATTTATGGACAAGTTAAGACATATTACCAAAAATAATTCAAATCACTTACAGAGTCATCTTCATCCATGAATCCTGCTGTCTTTTAATTCCACAGCCTTTAATATGAAGATAGACATGGAGTACTTTAAAACAAGATCTGAATGGAATTTAAGTAGGTAAAAGCAAACTGGTAATTCTGATAATCCACCTAAGACTGGGGTGAGTGTAATTTCCAGAATATCTACTGCAGAGTCTACTAGGGACCCAAAGCTGCTGTTTCTGGGCATGTAACCTAAGATCAGTTGGGTCTAATCCCAAAATCATTGGGACTAAAGTCTAAATATTCCTACAGCAATAACCCTGACCCAATATGTATGTATATATGATGCATACAGCCAGTAAGATGAGGTGATTTACAAAGGAAACTGCACAGATCCCATGTAGAAAATAAACATTTTTGTGATGTTTCAGGATGGACTCCTTACTCATCTTCATTTTCCCTTTACATCCAAAATATACCAATGCATCTTTCTGTCCTCAAGTCCTTGGGAGAGAACCTCCACAAGGCCATGAATTCCTCTCATGGGGATGACATATGAAAAACAGGGGCGAGATGCCTGCTTCTATTGTCAGAGGTAGTTTTTTAGGAGTGTGAACATGGGTTTCCCATACTGGGTGTGAGATGCTGTGATCAGCTGCAGCTCCCCCTGCACAGATACTTTCTATTTTCCTTTGGGTATGTGAATTTTGATGTCATCTTTCAGATTGGATTCTAGAGGCAAGATGAGGGTCAGTATAATTAATGTGTTGTGGGACTCAGCAAGATGTCTACGAGCTTCTTTGCTGGAATTGATTCTGGATGAAGCCAGCAGCAGATATTTAGGGCAAGTTTATCCATAAAATAATAGTTACCATGGCATTTCAAATGCCTACAAGAGTGATAAAGCAGTAAACATATTGTTGAGCAGCTCATAGGCACAGCTGCAAATCTGAATTCTTTTGTGAATTTTTATAGGTTATTTTTCAGTCTCTAAAGGCCTTTTTGCCCTCATTTTCTACAATATGTCTAAAGGTTGTTCCCCTTGTGATATTAGTTTAGCACAGCATGGTCTTTAACTGAGCCATCTTCTTGGAGTCTGTACAATCACATAAAACCGGCAGTTAATTTAGAAAAGTAATTTTTCTTCTCACAGAAACTTCTAATTAAGGTTTTGATATTTCTCAAAATAATTTGTTGGCCATCAGTTGTGCTCAAAAATCACAAAGGTAGGACCCATGCGATCTTTGTTTGAGTTAACATCAGGGGATGAAATAATAAAGAGCTGCAAGGGGACCTGAGAGCACAGGTTCTTTATAAGCCATGTCCATGCTTTCATGCCATTGGTTTGCACAATTGAAACATTTTCCTCAGACAATGTGGTTCCATTGCAAAGTGGAGAAACTTTTTTGTCTTTTTCCACCTTGGAGGCTCATTTTTAAAGCCAAACAAGTCCATACCTCTGCAAATTGCAATCCCCAAAAGAGCAAGATTTCCCTTCGATGAACAGGATCTTAACAATTTCAGTGTCAGCTTTGGCTGAAGCTGGGCTGTTACTCTGACATCATTTCATTTTATACTGACCTACAATAACCCCATCATTTCCATACTCCCTTGAGCAAAATTATCATTTATACCAAGCTGTATTAAGGGATCCTGATTGCAAATATCCACTATGAATTTAGCAGAAACACTTTTGGCTTGTGCATTACATAAAATTTCAATCCAGGAGCAGAGACAGATAAAAGAAATTGTAATCAACTGTGAATTATCTCGGGTCGTTTATCCGGTTCCTGATTAATCACTCCCTTAATCCTTGCAAAGACAGTGAGCTAACTCAGTGCAGAGCCAACTTCTGTGAGCTGGGTTTCTAAACTCAACAGTGGTGCCATATGAATCTGGCTGTGTGTGTCTGGAAGTATTCACTTTGCACAGTTTGGAACTCGAGTCAGTAACTGTGCCATTCAGAAACTCCTGAACTGCTGCATGCAAACCATGCACTCATTCCCATTACATGCCCTGGTATCCCTGCACTCATTCCCATTACTGAGAGCTCTGAGAAGAGTGACACAGAGCCTCCAGAGTAATGCTGCATAATGCCAGTGCAGATCCAGCATAGGCTGATGCAGAGGGAAGGTGAATGGATATCTGAGGGAAGGTCAGAGGGAAGGTCATGGATATCTGAGGGAAATTCTGCAGAAACACTTTGCATCAGTCTTGCTAACAGAATTTTCCATTTCTGGTGCAGAATGAGGAAAATAGAACCAACACACAAGCAGTGCTGTATCAGACCTAATAAAACCATGTGAAACCAGAAGCTTGGTGCAAGGAAACAACTGTGAGAGTAATTTCAGGTCCAGCCAGTAATTCAGGGATTATTGTGAACTGGAGTCTACACAGAGCTGTCTGGAAGCCTCTGTACAGTGTTGCCAAGCATCCTTATGATCTAGGGTGGTTCACGTGCTTGCTTACCCATCTGTCCCAATCCACTCCATTACCCTGGATGGAAGACAGCTAGTGGTTCTCAGATGCATCACCCATTTGTCCAAATGCACCATGAGTTTCAGCTATAGCTGATAAAAACCTGCTAAAGGGCTGCAAAGACTGCAAATTGAAACTAGGAAAATGAAGCAAAAGTATTACAAAAACTAAAGAGCAAAGCTTATACTTCAGTCATACTCTGGATTTCTAAGTGTTTGAAGCTTTGGATTACTGAAAGATGTGCCTGGGTCTAGCTGAAGATGCAGGCCTTCAGTAAGTACTAAAAGCCTAAGGCTAAACTAGATGATTATATTTGTTGCTTTCAGTTTAAAAAGGCAACATGGTGATGCCTGCAATAGAGATAAAGCATGAGGTAGGTTCTGCAATTAAAATATATTGATTTACAGGACCGATTATTCTCAGGTTTAAACTTCTGATTTTTGGGTCTAGCTTCCACACAGCTATTTTTTATGAAGAAATAATTATAAGGAAGATGAAAGGCCTTCCAATCTCTCCCTTCCCAGTGGAAACACGAGTACAAAAGAGGCAGGTAGGTGGCAGTAACAAGTGACTAATACACTCCTGGATAATTACATCTGCCACAGGCTTATCTCTTTGCACCAAGTGCCTCAAAATTAAAAGCAGGGAGTATAAGACAAATGTTAGAGATATTGAATTAAGCAGAAGTGAGAAAATAGCCTTTAGAGAGTCAATGAAACGGTAGGATTTCAGTTGGGCAATGAAGATTGTAACATAAGAGAGAGAGAAGTGTGGAAGCTGTCTTAGGGAAAAACTTTCAGGACTAGAATCTGCATGAATACTGACATATTTTCGGCCTGTGATATAGATGTGGCAATGTTCTGAATGCAAGGCTCTTTGTCATAATAAGTCAAGGTGAGGTGCCTAGGCTTTCAAAGCAGGAGGAGAGAAAAGGGCTTTCAGATGTCTGAGCAAGGCACTTGTTCTGCTCTGTATAAGGAGCCAAGGATTTCTGTAAAAGAGTTCAGTACTTCTTATACAGCCTACATCCCTGATTCAGAACTTCACAGAAGGTTTCCCCATTCCATAAACCTGAGCCTTTGTTTAAATGTAGACAGATGGAGAGGAAGTCTCCTTTTTAGCACAATTTGTATTGTTGTATGTGAATTCGCGAGTGAGTAATTTGAGCTACAGGCTCTGCATAGCGTGACACATTAAAATACTTACTGTCGTGTTTTTAAAGTGTTTGAACCACAAGACTGTGGTGTTGCAGGAGGAAGGTCACTGCACATATGTGCTCTTGAAGGAAGACCATTTTGCTGTGCTGAATGCAGAATTTAGGGCCTTTTTTGTAACCATGGCTATTCTCTCAAAATAGATACCCACTTTCAAAAGGGCATTCCCCACAGTAGATATCAAGTGGGTGAAGATATAACACTATAACCCAAGAAAAACAAGCTGGAGGTGGGCTTGATCTCCAAAAGTTTTAGCACATTTTTGATCTTTAGTCCTCTAAACATGAAAAACAAATGCATCTTACAAGAAATATAAAACAGTTTCTCCTCATCTTGGAAAAAAAAAAAGAAAAAGATGGAAGGATATACCAAATTCCCTGTTAAATTCCCAAATGCCTGTTCTTATCAGTTCTTTCTATCCCACTAATAAGTGCAAAGTATAGCCTGTTCTGGTCACTGATCTAAACATGTTTCTAAATAAAACTATCCTGGAAAGTTCTAAAACTGAAGGAAAGTAACTTGTTGGAGTCTGAATATTTTACTTTTTATTAATTAGAATGCTTTCATATTAAGACTTGCCTTGCAAAAATAAAAAAACCAAACCAACAAAACAACAAACCCCCCCAAACCATTGATAATTTTAAAAATGTTAAGGTTGGCACTACTTGAAGCAATTAATTAGGACAGAGTGGCTGATGAACCATGGCTGGGTGAGTGCAGCCTGGAAGCCAGAGCAGAACATACTTGAACTGTAGCAAGTACCTGTACAGAAAATAAACCACAGAAATAGCGCAATTCTGAGAGGAAGTTCAGCTATGGATTTAAGCTAAGGAGCTTTTCAGGGTCAGAAGTAGATGGGGAATGAAGGCAAACTTGAGTGATGGCAATGGTGATTATACAGATGTCATGGAGGCTTCTCTCCTGTACCAGAGTACAGGACATACAAACATTGTCCCTGAGGAAATGGTGTTTACACATGCTTACCTCCAAACTCTGGCCAAACTCCCTAAGATTCTCTATTGGAATAGCCTTGTTCCTTCATATAATACTCTACTGGGTTTGCATGGCCCTATTTTGGTAGTGGGGACACTACAGGGGTGACTTCTATGAGAAGCTGCTGGGAAGCTGCCACCATGCCTGGCAGAGCCAATCCATGATGATTCCAAAGATGGAAGTGCCTCTGACCCAGATGGGCCAATTAGAAATGGTGGTAACATCTCTGTGATAATGTATGTAAGAAGAAAGAAATACAAAAAGTGATTGCTCAGTATTAATTGCAGCCACAGAAAGCAGGGTGAGAACGTGTGAGGAGAAAACTCTGCAGGCCCCGTGGTCAGTGCAGAAGGAGGGGCAGGAGGTGCTGCAGGCACTGGAGCCAAGGTTCCTCTGCAGCCCGTGGTGCAGACCATGGTGAAGCAGCTGTGCCCTGCAGCCCATGGAGTCCATAGGGATGCAGAGATCCACCTGCAGCCCCTGCAGGAGCCCCACACCCAGCAGGTGGGTGCCTGACAGGAGGCTGTGACCCCATGGGGGACCCAAGGCAGGGCCCTGCTCCCATGCTGGAGCAGCCTGTCCTTGGAGGAGTGCCCTGTCCCGGGCAGGGGTGACCACACTGCAGCAGTTCTGGGAGGGCTGTTTGTCCCCGGGATGGACTCACACTGCAGCAGTTCACAGGGAGCTGCTGCTCCTGAGGTTGGGACTGCGCTGGAGAAGGTCACAGAGAGCTGTCTCCCATGGGAGGGACCCCACGGGGAATCAGGGGAACGACTCCTGTCCCTGAGCAGCGGGAGAAGGCACGGGTGATGAACTGACCACAGCCCCCATTGCCTCCCTCACTGTGCACTGGGGCAGGAGCGAGCTGGAAGGAGGGAGGGGTGGGGGAAGGTCTTTTAAGGGCTTAGTTTACTTCTCATTATCCTGCTATGGTTTTATCAGGAATAAATTCAAATGTATATCTCTAGGATAACCCTGTTTTGCCTGTGATGGTATTTGATGAGTGATTTCTTCAGGTCGTTTAACTCATGAACCTTTGTTAAATTTTCTCTCCTCTCTTCAGTTTATGGATGGGAGTGACTGGCTTTGCTGGGTGCCAGGCCTCTGGCCAGCATCAGCTTGCTACAAATTCTCACACAGAAAAGAGCAATGGTGCTGTTCATCCGCTATTGATAGGTTGTGGATAGTTTACATAGGTCAAAAGGCAAGGCATGGATGGAACTGAAAAAAAATAATAGGGAATCAGTACAGCTGTTGTAAAGCAAACTGAATTTATCTCAACACAAAGGGGATGGAGAGTGACCTTTGTTTTGGATGAATGTCAATGTCAGTCAAATGGATCAGCTGGTTGTGTAAATTGCCTTCCCTGAGTTAATCAAAAAGTGTGAATTTCTTCCCAAGCCATCCAGACCAGTAGTGCCTGCACTTTGATTCAAACACAGAGGAAATAGTGTAAAGAAACATAGTTTTCCCAAGGGTATTTTGTTCATGCATTCAGTACTTTTCTTTCAGGTTTATCTTGAAATTCTCAAAAGTTGTAATTTAATGCTCAACCATCATCTATTATTTTCTTTTCCTTTTCTCCAGCTTGGTACCATTTTTTTATATGTATACTATAGTGTGGGAGGTAGATTAGACACTAATCATATCTAGTAAAAATGTGTTCTTGCCAGGAAATAAAGATATATTGATCACAACTTAACTGTGCATTGTTGTACTTACATTGAAACGTCTGCAGTTGTTATTCTGTCAGCATTGTCCTCCTGCCGTCACAGAACTATCCATCTCATAAAATTCAACACAAGAAGTCACTTTGAATCAGCCAATCTCTCAATCATTCCCAATCAAGTGAAGAATGTTCATAACATAATTTCAAAAAATCTTCATACCATTCCTGCAGTGGTAGAAATAATAATTTATCTTTCACCTCTGGGTGCAATGACAATTGTGAAGAAGAATTGTTTATAGGTTATCAAGGATGCTTGAAAGACTGATCTAGCTCTAATCCTGTATGACAGGAAAGGAGGCTGAGTTGTTGTCCTTGTACCATGCCTTAATATTTATGGAATATTAGTCAGTAGTATTCAAGGCAAGTGAAAATGTCAAATTTAGTGTCACTTCTACAGGTGTATGTTGGTTTCCTCGCTTCATTTTAGGGGTAGTTAATCAAGCATATCAATTTAACATCATTTAAAGAACTACCTTATCTTAGTGAGTATCTTATTTACAAGAATAATAATTAATAATTTTCAACACAATTGAAAATTGAACAGGAACCAGGAACACATACACACACTCACACACACTTTTTTACAAGTTTCTGAACCTGTTTCTTCTCCTTTAAAGCAGTTGTTTTTCAGCTTGGTGAAATAAACTGCTTTCAAGATTAACATGCCCTTCAGATAACAGAGAAGATAAAACAAATGTCTCAGTTGAAAGCCAGATGAGACATAGATGATACAATTACTTGCACATATAGATATTATAATATATAATGTTTTAGTAGTAGTAGTAATATTTCTGTCTATGTAAATATAAGTGAAAACAGTAACACTTATTATTAAATCAAATCCACCTTTAGCTTAGTTTAGTATTATGTGGCTATTAATCATCGTTAGAATTTGACCTTACTATGAGAAAAAATAATAAAGTATAATAAAACAAATGAAAATAGAATTTAAAAATACTAAATTAAAAATTGGACAGATATTTAATTTTGTAATATTATGGAATTTAAGGTAACAACACAGCCCCACCATGTAGGTTCAGCCCTGTAAATTTTATTCCTCACCTTTATTCCTTTATCCCAGCAATTTTTATGTAGTCTCATGGAGAAATATGTAAAGGTGTGAAATCTGCTACAGAGTAATAGATATGGCTTTTATATATATATTTTTTTTTCTTATAGAAATGTTTATGTTCTGGTATTCTTTCTAGCATAGCATGGTTAGGGGATGTTTTAGAGTGATGTTCATAAACATAATTTAGCAGCTCTTCCATGACAAGCTGCTGACTTCTGTGCCTGAGAATCTTGGTGTCCCAGTAACCTCTTCAGCTGCTTGGTTACATTTATAAAGGTTTGACTATCCACTGTGGGAGCAAATAGTCAGAATACAATGATGACCTTTCATACAATTTCAAGTAAACAGAACTTTTGCCGTCATGTCCATGTAGAAAAAGAGTATGGCCTAAAGTGGCCAAACCTGGATGCAGTAATCTCACAGGTGATAGACAGAATTCACAAAAAAATACCTTGATAAGAATTGTCTAACAATTAGGAAAAACATGTAATTTTCAAAGCTATCATCAACTGTAAGATACTTTTCAGCAAAAGCCCTACAATAATAATAAAACTATTATTATTATTATTATTATTATTATTGTAGTTGCAGTGAATAATTTGTTAGTTTAAATGCACCCTTTCAATCCACCCTTAAAGGTAATTTTTATAATTTGTTTTAAATTTCTGTGTTGAGAGGATCAAGTTTTGCTTTACAGGGTGTGGAGGGGTTTTGTTTTTGGTGGTTTTTCATTTGTTTGTGGATTTCTTGATGCTGTAACTTTAGTTCTGTAGAAGATGATATTTCAGAAGGACACATGCATGTTTTTGTTTATTCTATTAATTCAATGGAATTGATTTGATCCCAACTTCATCTGCATAGTGTTCTATTCTACCTAAAATGTCTTAAACATGCCACATTTATTAGTTCTCTTACATATTCAGTTCAAGATGGTTTAAATAGACTAATCACTTTAAATAGACGAGTTAAAGCAACAAATTAAAGTTTGTGTTTAACCATAATGTTTCTAAGATTTGGGAGGATGGATTCACCTTCCTCTTGGGTTGCAAAATGGTCATAATGCCCTCACAATATTTCTTTCTCTCACATACTTGTCTGCAGTTTCTGAGTTTTAGGACTGCAGAAGGGTGGCCAGCCATTCTTTTCACTTTAGTCTTTTGTTTTAGTAAAAAGGTGCCAGAAAGTGAGCTCTCCTCTCAGGGTTTAGAGTTTTTCAGGAAACATTTTTTTTACAGCTCCCTATAGTCATTCTGAAATCTCACTATTGAAGAGGTTCCTCCTTTGTTAGGTGTTCACTACTATGAATAAAAACCTTGGCAAGGAGAAGTAGGGAGGGGAGAGACCCCACCTCAGCAAAATAATCTGAAGTGCCAACCTAAGGTCCCTTCATATTTCAAAATGAGATCTTTGAGTTGTTTTTGTACCTGCTTCTGGCAGACAAACAGCTGAATGCTCAGTCACTTTTTCAATTCAACAACTAAAATCAAGGTAGTAATCCTAAATTCTAAATGGTAATTAGATGAAAATGCATATTTTTCACATGTTAAATAGGAAATACAGATTACAAAAGCATTTGCTTAGATGGTTATGTTCTGATTTTCCAAAATACCATTGCAGTGCACAAGTTTTAGCATGGCTGAGAATTCTGGTGAACTGTAATTCACTTTATGTTTGGATTTTGCCCTGAAGAGCTCTGTTTTGGTGATCTTGACATAACTATTTTCAAAAGGATTTTTATGTCATAAAATTAATATTCCTCAAAACCAAAATAAGTTTCACTGGAATGTTTTATCTTTTCACAAGAAAAAATTCTAATTTATAGGCAATCTTATTAATCAGAAAGTTAATGGACATAGTTTTGGAACACCTTTAAGGATCAGTCCCAAGGCTGTTTTTATTCAAAATTCTTGGGCCATTGGGTATTTTAAGGTCAGTCGAAGGGTTTTTTGTCTGCTCTATACTGTAAGAATATATTGAAATCTCGCATTTTTATCATTGTAGAATGGGAAAGATTTTTGGAAAGCTATGTCAAAATATATCACAGGCAAGGAAAGTTATTTTCTGCTTTATTCTCTAGTGATTCAAGAGTACATAATTGGGATTCCCCTTGGCATGCATCATGTGTAAGCATGGGTTATAGGACAAGTAACACCATTATAAATCAAAAATGTATTTGCTGACATAGTCTTTATTGAAATTCATTGGCTTTTAGAGGTGCAAAAGGGTTTGTGATGGCCCTTCTCTTCATGATCCAAAGATTATGTCTCCATTCACACACAGAGATTTGCTGCAGATTTGTTGCTCAGTTTAGCCGTATGACATATTGCTAAGAGATTTGGACCAGACACTTCTCATAGAAGGGTTATAAAGTCATTTATTTCATTCCTTTAAGAAGTCAGTTCCTCACATTAAAGAAAAGGATGCTCTTGTTATGGAAGGCAGCATGAAAGGCAGCATTTTTGGTCACTTTTTGTTGTATCAAATCCTATGAGGAGCCGTGAGCAGAAAATTTATGCACATTAATAGATAAAGCTCTCAAAGGTGCCCTTCAACCTTCTGCCAGAAAGAGGAAATGAGTCGTTATTTACGTGCTGTTGTTTGGTAGAGGAACAAGCTTTGATCAACAGGCAGAATCTCTGAGGATCTGTGTTTGCAAGAGATTACTTAGGAACCACGCTGAATCAGTTCATTTGCTGCATGCCATATGCCCTTATGCTTTCACAATTTTTTTTCTGATAGCTAGCACTTTCCTCTTCTGGGGAATGTACTTTGGGCTCTCTGGCTGAATGGAGAAAGCAGTAATGGAGTGGCACAGTATGGATGCAGGTCTCTGCCTGACATTTGCTGGCATAATGCAGCTGAAGAGTGGGCCACAAGTGACACAGCTCCACATCAGCCTGGCAGCTCTGCCCAGGGGTGAGGGGAACGAACCTTTGTGAGGAGCACAGCCCTAGATAATGCTTTGCTTTTCTGTCAAGGTTTGATGTGAATGCGTAACACATATTGTCTTTCACCTATTATTTCTCAGAGGCTGAGTGCTACTGCTAACAGTAAAATTTCACAGGCTTGCTTTAGCAGAATACTAATGAAAACTTTCTAAATCTTTGCACATATGCATGCAAGGGAGAAGCTGCCTTTGGTGCTCAGAGAGGTTTCAAACATTTACTTACTGTCGAGCTTTATGCATATACGTGCATGTGAAAGGTCAGAGATGGTCGTTCTATCATTTGGGATGAACACAGCTGAATTGAAATGTCACAGCAGTCGTACCTAGCAATTTAAAAGCTTTGGAGTGTTGCAAGCCTCCTGCCAAGCAAATAAAAATCAACTCTCTGACTGTACAAATTTACATGATTACAGATAATATATTTTACATCATGCTTGTGGAGTTTCTGAGCACCAGTAGGCACAGGCAGCTTTTGGAGTTGATTGGAGTTGAGAAGCTTGCTGTGCAGCCCTGGAGCAGAGAAGTAGGCTGCTCATAGATGACCATGAAGGCATCAGTCAACCTGATATGTGGCTGATGGAAGTTAGCCTTTTTAGACCTCTCAGACATTACAAAGGAATTCTGCAGAGGAAGTCAGGGGATGTTACAGTGTAATAAAAGAATATTAAGAAAATTAATTTTAAATAATTGAAGAAAAGCAATGCCTCTGTAGGAAGGGCTATGCTAAAAAGAGATCACAATCCCTTTTTCAAATGTTTATATCTGATTGCTTCAGCACTTTCCTTCCTTCCCGTTCAATTTCCTTGAGATTGAATGCTGTGCAGGAACTTTCTGACTCAGGGGAAGGGGACCTGCTGGAACATATATAGGTGCTCTTTCCTTCAGAGAACACCTTGCTGAAGAATGTGATGACTAGTTCAGATGGGATGAGGAAGGTGGAAGTGGACACCTTATCCGTGGAAATGGAAAGTGGATGTTAATGAAAATCAATCCAGATATATGAAGACTCCACAAGATAATTTTTAATTTTGTGTTTGTGTAAGGAAAATTAAATCAAAAGGGTAAGAATAAAAAACTTGGATTCCATCTTTTCATTTGAGATTCATCCTGAGAAGAAAAGAAATTGAGGTTAATTTATTTAGTGTATGGTGTGAGTACAAACCATAATGAAACACATATCCACATGGATTTGCAAAGTGTACCCTAATTACTTCTATAGTCATTAGGAATTTCTCTCAAACAATACTCCAGAAGTGATAATAGCCCTAAGTGTAAGTTCTGTAGAAATTTTTTAAACCTACAGAATTTAATATTGTGGGATAATATTAATTAATTAATATTACTTAATATTAATTTGAATGAAGCTACAGGTTTACGAGGCAGAAAAATTTTTCTATGTAATTCAATATAGTTAAGATAGTTTATTACTGTCCAATGAAGTTCTACAAATTAAAATCTACAAATAATTTTTTAAAGTTTGTATATTTTGCTTCTCTAGTGATGACAGATATTATTTGTTTAGGAAAAAATAACTACTGTAAAAAAAAAAAAAAGCTGTTTTCAACCTGCCCACTCTTAACATACATTCTGCTTATCAAATATAAAATTAGTTTATATCTTGTACATCATCTCCTAAGTGGGTGCTTCATGGCATCAGTGCATCTGAACATATGTTGTTTAATGACCCGTAGCTGTCCCAATTTCAAGTTAACTGTATTTTGTATTTATATTTGAAAACAGTATCTGGTTGACAAGAGGCACAAAATAGCCATTGAAACTCAGAAGAAGGGATGGTTAGACTCTTAGGGATCTACTCAGGGGTTTAAGAAGCCTTTCCTCAACCATTCCTTTGTCTTATTTGTTTGTGCAACTATTCAGGACAACACTTAGCTTGTCCTCTTCTCCTTGCACAGTGAAACTCTGACTTTAGCTGTTGACACTGCAGTGATAATTTTGTTTTTTCCTACCAAATAGATAAGACTTTGGAAGAAGACAAGTCTATTCTCTGTGCCTGCCTTCAGAGGCATAGGACATAACCTTCCAGCACCTAGATTAAAGGTCCTGCAAGAAAAAAGAGATCAAGCAATTCACCCACTCTAAGCAACCCTCTCAGGCAATGAAAGGACATTTCAGTGCTCTCAGCTGTCACCAAATTCCCAGCAACCAGGATGCTGCTTTTATCATTAGCACTCATCAAAGCTTCAGAGAAGATGGAAAGGATTTTGAAGTTCCTAATTTGATAGGGAATGAAGGTAATAAATTCATAGATCACTTGAGTGACTGAATAAAGGCAGCTGGCTGGGGAAAGTTTGGAATAAAAATGACAAGTTTCATATGTTGTTTGCCCTTTAATAATAGTCAGGGAATAGCAGAAAAATGCCTTGCTGTTGGGTTTCACTTAGAGACCAGAGACATCCTAGGGAAGGGATTTGGAAAATCTAAGAAAATCTCCTCTTGCTGAAGAACCAGCTGCAGTGTTAGCATTACAGTGGCTGTGGATAACAGCAGAGGGGGAAAACAAGAAGAAAAGTTTCTGTGGAGTAGCCCACAAAATGCAGTCTGGTTTACAGGCAGGAAGCAATGAGCTGAGATATGATCCCTCTCTGCCAAGTAATTTGCTCTCGGTGTGTTTGGTACTGGTGATGACACAAGTGTCCAGGTTACAGCTAATGCCTGAACAGATGAGAGAATGGAGGTGAAGCAAAGCATGTCAGTATATAAACAGTTATTGTTATATATGTGCACCACTTTCCCCCACCAAAATAGCCAGTCACTCTTCTTACTTGTTCCAGCAAACCTAGAATAAACATGGAGACAGAAAACCACAAACCATCATTCTCGAGCACTTTTGTTTTGGAAACACAGAAGCAGAAAGGTAAATGATACTCTGGGGCAGAAGACCTCAACCTTACAGCAAAATGAGAAGTTTAGAGGCTCTGAGGTTGAAAAAGGAGCTGCGTACATACTAACTGCAAGGCAGATATATTTATGTGTTTAATTGTAAAGAACAGAGAGATAAGAAGATAATTACTCTCTAAATTTGGTAAGGAAAATTAAGATATTTTTACTTCTCTGACTGCTCTGAAAAGAGAAAATGCAATCTTAGATTTGGATGTGATTTTTAGAGAGTCTGCTTTGGATCCCAGGATTAATCAGGACAACTGGTTGTCCTATTAAGCTTCAGAAAGCAGGAAAACACAGGGCTGCTGACAGACAGTCAGGCACCTGCCGGTTAGTGTGGAGGAACTGAACCGGTGGGTGCTTTCTTCTCTTCTCCACTTTGAGTGTCTGTGACAGATGGCATTTGGAATTGATTGGCGTATCTAGAGGGTTTGCGCTAATTTAAATTATCCTTCAGATTTATCATACAAAAAATTGAAGTAAATGGTGTGACTCCGTGAATCAACTCAGTGAGAAACAAAGAAAGAAAGAAGAAAACTCACTTTGAAAAATTCTGAAAATCTAATTGCACAGAGTGTAAGGGGGTGAATTAGAGTGTCATCTAAAGATACATGCACTAGAGCTTGGGACAAGTTGTGTAGCATTGTCAGTTTGCAGATTTACAATGCAACTATCAAATGCCCTTCAGATGACTATCAAAGTCAAATGGTATATTTAAGAAAAAAGAGGATAGTATAGCGTATATAAAGATGTTTCTTCTTGATCAAAATTTGCCTGAAATTATTAATTTAAATAAACCACAGATTAGAGAGAGGATTGTGTAGCATTCCCATCATCTATTTGTATTAAGTATTAATTTTTTTGGGATTAGCATTTTCATAACATTCTGTAGTTGTATTTTCCTATAAACCAGTCTGGGTCATATTCAAACAGGTGCTGTAGATTTGCTCTTACTGCTTATCAGAAAGGAAAGTCCACTCACCCAGGGGGTCACAAGACCATTTCAGAAGTCAAGGAGAAGGAATCAGGATGAAGCTTTATTATAGCTGGTAATTAGAAGCAGTGACAGCAGCACAAGGCTGCTTCATCGGCTCCTGAGCTCAAGGACTACACTTGGGAGAATAAAATGTAAGTGCTTGTCGGGTATATCAGCGAAGATGCTCTATTCCTGCAGAGGTCTCACAATGCAGACCCAGCGCTGTCCCAGCAAGGGTCCTGGCACCATCCCAGCCCTGCCACTGGCAGCCCTCCCCTGCTGTCATCCCTGCAAGGCAGGTCACCACCTCCTCTCCTCCTGCTCTCGGCTGCCAGCAGCAAGGGGACAATATTGCTCGGCCCAGCGCCAGTTGCCTGGTGTGCCGGCGTTGGATCAGCTCCTCACCTGACATAAGCCAGGCAGAAGGAAAGTAGACAATGTTCTGAAAGGTGAGAAGAATCAAGAAGAAGGTGACAGCAATCTGGCGAAGTGTCCAAACTGGGAGAGGAGGGAGAGGGAGTTAAATCTGGGAGGGTCACCTTGAGGCACAGCGCCCACTTCTCACAGCACAGTGAGAGGTGGTTATTTGTCTTTTGTGAGGACTGTACTTGGCCCAGAGAAAGGAAGAGATTGATTTATTTGTAAAATATGCAATTTTTTTGGTAATTAAGCATTTTATAAAGTAAATATTACTCCTTTAAAGTAGATTTCATGTTCACAGGAAAAGCAAAGTTGATGATTCTGTCTGCATTCTGCTATAATATCTCTGCTGCAAACATTCTCCTAAAGCCATGGAGATGATCCTGAACTGAACTTTCTACTCAACACTTTCATCTTTTAGGATCTTCTTGACAGACAGACTGCCAGTTGTCAGAGTGTCTGTCAACTGTGAAAGTTAGCAGCATATGCTGAGACAAGCTGGTAAGGGCAGGGTAAGAGAGATGACTTCTCTGTTTATAAAACAGGAGCTCGGTAAAGTGACTACAGCAACTCTCAGGAGGAGCAGATGCAGCTGAAGGTATGAAAACAAAGCAGTCTGAAGTACTGCAGGGAAATTCATTTAATACACAAAGCAAATTGTCCTAATTCATCTTTAGAACTAAATAGTGCTCTGTTTTCTGTCTGATGATTCACTGTTATTATGCACATTATTGTTTACGACTAATGATTACTTAGCCTATCACTCTGTCAGGTTTCTGCAGTGCAGATCGTATTGTCAATGCTTAATGGGTGTTACTGCTCAGAAGAGGGATTTACACTTTCAGTGTTTGCAGCCTGGTGTGTCAGAAAGAAAAGCAAAGCAGCCTCGATATTACTGAGGAGACCTGTACATCTAATGAACCACCTAAGGCTCTTCACAGGAGATTTCAATATTTGAAACACTGTCAGAACCCTTCAAGTCTTTCTCTAATGTCATTCCTGTGCACCCTTTTTCCACCCATGGATCTCTTCAACAGATGGTTTTATCTAAATTGTCTTTTTAAAACTGGGGAAGATCAAAAGAATTAAGACACATGGTCTACTCTCTCCTTTTATCTCCTTTGGCAAGCAGGTTATCATCTCAATTTTTTTGCAATATTTGGAATATCTTGGGCTCCACGATTAATTTAAGCAGCACCCAGACTGACCTATGGCCTTGAGTCATTCAGGACACAGAGTTCTAATACCCCTTCCTTGTAGTCACTCACCAGTTTTACTTGCCCTTGGACTGAAGCATTCAGACCTGCCTCTGAAAAGAGGAAAAATGTAGAAGTGATCCCAGCAGTGATAAGGAATCACATAATGATTTGGGTTGGAAGGGACCTGAAGGATTATCTAGTTGAATCCCCTCTGCCTTGGGCAGGAGCACCTTCCACCAGACCATCAATGCTAAAAGCCCCATCCAACCTGGCCTTGAGCTCTTCCAGGGATGGGGCATCCACAGCTTCTCTGGGCAAGCTATTCCAGTGCCTTGCCACCCTCACAGTAAAGAATTTCTTCTTTAGATCTACTCTTTTTCCATTTAAACTCATTGCACTTTGCCCCAGCTCTATTGTAGCCCTTTCAGATATTGGAAGGCTGCTATAAGGACTCCTTGGAGCCTTTTTTCTCTCCAGGATGAACAACTCCAACTCTCGTAGCTTGTCTTGAGAGGAGAGCTGCTCCAACCCTCGAGCACCTCCAATACAAATACAAAGGTTGTGTGAAGCCAATCTGTGATGACAACTGCAGGCCATGCAGGGCATTGCTGATGCAAAGGGTATTAATATCTTCACCTGATAGGTAAATACATGCCAGGTGTCTCCATTTGTGCATTCAGGATAGAACAAAAATTTTATCATGCAGCACTGAGATATGGTCCCAAACTTGTACATCTTCCTGACATAGCTGTCATGGAGACTTGGAAATGCTGAAATGAAGCAATGCCTGCTTGGGTTATGAAATCCCAAGAAAAGGAAAATCCTGCCTGCTTTTCTTGAGCAGAAGCTAAGTAATCATTGTAACTCCTTATTAGCTGGAAGCATATAACCAACAAAGGGTTACAGCTCTAACAACATCAAAAGACAGTTTACAGCTATACTCTTGAAGAGGCTTATCAAGGCATGCTTAACAGAAAGTTTTCAAATCCACTGCATTTGGGAATTTATCATTAGACAGCAGTGTTAGACTTTAATGAGTGAAATTAGTTAATGCATGTACAGTGCTTTGAAGATATGAAACGTTATTTAAATTAGGGGAAGTCAAATCAAGGTAAGCAATGCAGGCTGAGAAATGGGAAAAGAAATATCTTTATGTAATGATACACTGGCTTCATGTCCAATGAAATTCTATGTACTCCGTGATCAGTGGAGAGTCCTCTATCACCTTTTGGTGGGAATAGTCTCATATTACTGTTGTTAACTTGGACTGAAAACCAAAGCATCAGCTTTTTTTGTAGATTGCATAATTTCTGTTCCATTTTATCAAAAAAAACCCCCTTCTTCTGCTTTTCTTTTGTAATTCATATTTCACTAAGGGAACTTTGGCAAAATGATGTGGCAATATAAAAAAGCCAGCTAGGATTTGAGGTGATTACTATCTCAGTTATAACACTGATTTCTGCAGCTTTTTTTTTTTTTTTAATTAGTCTGTTTAGGGAAACATATTTGGAGATTAAATGATGCTTGGAATAAAAAATTGAATTTGCAATTAAAGACAATCTTAAGAACAATGTGGATAAAAAGAGGTTTTTAAATAAAAAAAGTGAAATATATTTTCATTTTTGGCTGAATTTTATTTTTTTATGAAGTTTGACAACACAATAACCTGATAAAAGCATAAAAGCAATAAATTTAGCTTTTATAAAAGTAGATTAATTTTACTGATAAAAAAACTGATTGGCTCATAAATCTTCTTTTTCAGTATTTGTAGTGGAAACTCTTAGTCATCATGGTTGACCTGGTGTAGAACTCATGAAATTCTTCTTCACATGGGAAGCTGAATTACAGAACTGCCAGAGCTCACTTCCAGGCAACATTTCTGATTTTGAGATACTCAATCTTTGACTTAAAATCACAAATAAATACAAATGCATGCCAGATGTCAAGGCATCTGCACAGACAGTCCAAGAATGTTCCTTGGTGCTGCAGATAAGGTGCTTTATCTATTGTTCTTGCTAAAAGTAGCAGTGCATAAACACCCTCAAAGATAGTGGGAGATTTTTACTCTGCCTTGTGGAAAAAGCATATATTTATATATTTAGGTGGATAACTTGGCCTTCTTTTTAAATATATTTTTGACCTCTCAAGAACTTTCCTATAGAGACAAGCACAAGCTTCACAAAAGAAAACAGAGGCCTTCTGTGTCAGTTGTTTATTCTTTAGTTATCTTCCTTTGACCCATTAGTGTTTCTAGATTTTGAAGCCAGAGGAGATTATAGATACTTAGTGCTGTTATTATCATCTGAGGGAAAGACTGCATTGTGCACAAACCATAACAACTAATGTACATTCATTGTAAGGATGTAAATCTTTCAGCAGCCTGCTTTTATTGTGCTAGTGGAAGTGTCTGTGTCTAAATTAAAGCTGTAAACATACTCTTAATATTTGTTTAGGTAAGATTAGAACCAGAAGACATTACTTTTATCAGTCCCAGCAACTACTTGTGGTGGTATGATCCTGGCTGAGTGCCAAAGCAACTATCACTCACCTCCTCAGCTGGACAGGAGAAAGAAAATATAATAAAAGGCTCACTGGTTGTGACAAGGACAGGGAGAGATGGAAGGATTCTTCTGCTGCTCCAGTGTGGGATCTCTCCCACAGGAGACAGTCCTCCACAAACTTTTCCAACATTAGTCCTTCCCATGTGCTGCATTTCTTCATCTTCTGCTCTAGTGTGGGGTCCCTCCCATGGGATGCAGTCCTTCAGGAACAGGCTGCCCCAGTGTGGATCTGCCATGGGGTCACAAGTCCTGCCAGCACACCTGCTCCAACACTGTTCCCCTCTCCACATATCCTGCAAGGAACCTGTTTTAGTGTGGACTTCCCCTGGGAAGCCTCCTTTGGGCTCCCACTAGCTCCAGTATGGGCTCCTCCATGGGCTACAGATGAATCCCTGTTCCATAGTGGACTTCCAGAAGCTACAGGGGCACAGCTGCCTCACCATGATCCTCACCACGGGCTCCAGGGGAATGTCTGCTACAGCACCTGGAGCACCTCCTTCCCTGCCTTCACTGACCCTGATGACTGTAGAGCTTTGTCTCCCACACATTCTCACTCCTCTTTCTGGCTGCAGTTGCTGCTGGTTTTTGGCCCTTCTCAAGTGTGTTATTCCAGAGGTGCTACTACTAGCCAGCCAGTGGTAGGTTTGTCTTGGAGCCACCTGGTATTGGCTCCATCAGGCCAATATGGGGGGCAGGGGGGATCTTCCAGTAGCTTCTCACAGAAGCCACCCTTTTAACCCACTCACTATCAAAACATGGCCAAAATCCAATACACTGCTCTGTAATACTGGGAAAAATGCAAACACAAACAAATTATACAGGGACTACATGGGCCACAATTGTGCTGGAGAATATATTGAGAGAATACAGCAACAAAAGCTATGCTCAAAGAGACTACCAGGTGCTGCTAAGCTGTGACTTATACTCTGTGATTTACAGAAGTGCAGATCTGGCAGGGCAATTTGGAGTCCTTCTCAGGGCATCTGTAGGGAACAGAGGGAGTCTGGCAGTGGAAAATGCTCACTTACTGATGCCATTCAGAGTTTTGAAGCCATTTAGAGCTTTAATGCCTAGTCAATGCTGCAGGGCTGACTATTTTCTCTTTGACTTCATCCTTTAGATCATATGCAGATAACAGAGCAGAAATCAGTCCTTTCTTTTTACAGCATTAGTCCTGGAAAGACTATGGTTGTCACTTTTTTTTATTATAGCCTAACAGACAAACCACTGATCCAGCAGGCTGCCCATATGTTGCCTTTAAAATCCTCCTTTCCTATAGCTTTACAAACTACCAGGCTAGAAGGGAAGAGATGGGAGGTACTTTCTACACATTTAGTTGAAACTATTCCTATCAAAAGTAACATGGGGACACAGAAAAGCAGTCACAATGAGCCTATGGATTTACAGCCAACACAACCACCTCCCACCTGGAGAGGAGAGAAGCCCTGGAAGCTCTTATCATAAAGATCTATAGTGTACTTTACATTGAAGCACATATTAAATACAATGCATAAATAGCTCTTCAGCCATGCTAAAGGGGTCCAGAATAGAGCTTGTTACATGATTTCAAAGATATTGGCAAAGTTGTCAAGGGAAGCCAGTGTAATATCTCGCTGCAGCAGATCTGCTTACACTGTGCACAAAAGCCACAGACATTTCTTTTTTCCTATGTGAGCACCAAAACCATTCTTTTCAATATAGCAATATTGATCCTACCTTTGGGAATGGCTGGGCAAGCTGCATTAAGGGAGCTGTACTGTTTGGAAAAACTGATAACTTGAGTCGTAGGCTCATGCTCTTAAATGAGATGAAGTAAAGCCTATTATAGGATGCTAAAGAGGAGCTTATCAGAAAAATTTGACAGAAGCAGCACTATTTCCTGTCTGACTTTCATGTAAAAAGTCAGAAAAACTGAAATATAACAGAACGAGACAGGTATGGGTGTAACATATACATTTGAAAAGCACTAAAACCCCACTGAATACTAAAACATACCAAGCTTCTCTTTCAGCAAGTGACAGTGGCAGATCATTTCTGTTCAGTTCAGTTTGATCCAAATGCTTCAGTTGTGGCGTATGTTGTCCACCATGTGTGGTATGTGGGTTTGGTGGAGGATGTAGAAAACTAGACCCTCTGTCCAGCTCCATTCTTATGAAGGAGGGAAAAGTGAGTTTGGTTATTGAATCAATTGCATCTTCTGGATGAAACACTCCACCCCCGCTTGCCCCACAAATAAAACCAATAACAAGACATTCAATTATTTGATGCAAGGAAAAATCCGCTGTTGCATTGTATCATCCAGGTTAGCAAGGAGCAGAGCACCAGTACTAGAACTCAGCTAAGTCATCTTCCAGTATGAGGATGGCTCTAGTACTGTGTGCCAGCAGCTTCACCACTGAAATGCAGGAGACACAAATCCCCATTAAGGAATCCGTTCGTAAGGATGATGAGCAGGAAGGCTCTGAGTGAGATGACAGGAAAAAATCACACAACTCTACAAATAACCTAGTTCTCATGAAGTAAACCTGTTTAGATAAGAATAAAAGTAGATGAGTGGGACTTATGACTCACAGTGAAGTTACTTACCATTCTTTCTACAACTAGCTGTTCACTCAACCACTTCCCAATTGGATCATTACAATTAAATATTACGCTATAAATTTGGCTGGTTAAAAAAAAAAAAAAAATGTACTACAGTCTATGAAATCTTCAAAACCTGAGTGAGATAAAGATTTGCTTCTGTAAGAAAGCACCCAAACTGTCTGCAAACCTTAGAGAGAAAAAACCAAACTCCAATACATTACACTGTCAGACATTTGGCCATAATATAGACACAGAAAGCTCCTCTCTATTACCCCTAGGAAACCAGCTGTGGGAGGATGGTTTGTAGGGATAGTGCAAAAGGCAATTTTCCTCAATAAATTACAGCTGTACTGATTACTGAGAAGTGGAAACAGTCTTGCCTGCCCAGTGAGGATGGGTGTTAGAGTGGGTCAGGTAGTTGAGTAAGGTGTAGTTGGAATTTGAGTTTGCTGGCTGTGAGGAGGAAGGGACATGTGGTCATGCAAAGGACAGACAAGGTAAGAGGATGTTGTGTAAGGGACAGAAGGGGTTAGGTGGCTGGGTAAGGGACAGTTTGGGCTTTAGCCTGTCATGCAGAAGGAAGAAGGAAACGTGCAGAAGAAAGGAGTGAGAGCTGTATGGAGCTGCCTGTGAGGGAAGGAGTCAGTACTGCGTGGAGTTGCCTGAGACAAGTCCATTGAGAGAGGGCCTGAGAATCTTTATTAAAAAGGACTGATGTTGGCATCAGTCCAGTCTGTTTCAACGTTATTGCTACAACCAGCTAGAAATGTGTTTAATCCAGAGTGGCTCGCTCTAATCCTGATTTTTTTTGGTACTGAGATTAAGGCAGTTGGTTACAGTATGCCAAGGTCATGGATTTCATCCCTGTCTAGGTTTTTCACTTAAGAGTTTGGCTGGATGATCCTTGTGTGTTCCTTCCTCAGAATATTCTCTGATGTTAATGCATTTTGTTAATAGTAGTAAAAGCGTCTCTGCACACCCTCAAGGACAGTTAGGGTGGGTTACTACTACCAAAATCTGCTGCATCAGGCAGGCTCATGCTAGCTGGTGTTGTATAAGCTTAATTTGGATCTGTATTTTATGGCAAAGAACTGGTTCAAATATATTTTGACCGCCTAATGCTTCCCTAAATTAATCTATCAGAAAATTATACAAAATTGAACTGCTCTGAAGGAGGTTATATTTTTTAAAAAAAGGTATTGTGATAGTAATGCTGGTAAGTTAAATATCTGCAGTAAAGATTTGAATAAATGATTCATGTAATTAACAGCGTATTCAAATGCGCATTCTAGCTTCTACAGAATGAAAGAAGAGAGGGAAAATGGGTATATACTAATATTAATTAATTAACCAAGAAATGTTAATTAGGCAACTGCATAATTAGGTTTGGGACAATGAGGTTTCTTTTGCTCTATTTGTTCATATTACTTCCTACAAACCCAAGCCTATATCAAGTACAAGATCTCAACTTAATTGGTACATGTGTTCCAAGAAACCTGATAGGAAATTGTCAGAATGTCTGGTGTGACAGAAAAGCATATTCTCAGATACTTATGAACATACTATAATACAGTTTTCCTAACCTGTGTCTTTTTGTAGAATAAAAAGTCCTCTAGTTCCCTAGAGAACTTTAGAATACCTGAAAGAACATGAGTGCCTGAATAATTAGTTGTATCTCTGATATAAAAGGATGACGATGATTGCTTTCAACTTTGATATAGTAATATAATGTGAATTTTGTCAATTATATTCAGAAGCTACAAACAGTTTCCAAAGCATGAACAGTAATAATCAAATAAAACTGGTGATTACTCCTTAACTGTTATACTATGCCCCTATTCCCATGAAATTAGTTTTATTGGATAACTGCATAAAGATGTTCAGAAATGTCAACAAGCTAGGAATTCAAATTGTTGAAATTAGTTTGCATTATTAAGTTGATAACCTTTGTCTGTCTTGTTGTGATTCTATTGTCATCTTTGTACTTCATCAGTTCATTTTATCTTCTCCTTTGCATTCACCATCTCTCCTTAGTGTTTAAATCTGACTGTAGAGAATAATAAATGCTTACGTCCAAAGCTGATTGTATTATTGCTGTAATGATCTTTAAAAGACAAGGGGAAGACAATAAAGAATGCCATAATTAGTTCACTTAGCTTTTCAGAACGATAGCATCTCTCTCCTGTTCTCACTTTGTTACCTATTCATCTCTACCCATAGTAAGTTTTTCATGCTGCTGTTATTCCTAGAGAGCTGGTAGAAACTATTTTCCTGGCATGCCTATTTTCTCAGTTGGGTTTTACTCTAAAATCAATGCATTTCTACTCTTTGCAGAGCTTTACATTGTCTAAGTCTTCCTTCTGTCTAGGAGACAAGAAACCTATTATTGTTTCATGACTCAGGGAACAAATGACTTTCAGCATTCTTCCTCAAAAGCCGTTTTACTTTTAAAACTATGTTTTTTCTTGTACTTGGAAAAGAAAAACTTCTGATGTTTTATGAGCATTTAGGGGAAGTCTAGCCCAGGAGCCTCAAGGAAGGAGAGCAGCAAAGAAGTTGCTTGCAAATTAGAATAATAAAATCAGAATACCCTGAGATGGAAGGGACTCACAAGGATCACTGAAATTCAACGCCTGCGTAACACTCCCAAGAATCACGCACCATCTGCCTGAGAGTGTTGTCCAAATGCTTCCTGAACTCTATCAGGTGTAGTGCTGTGATCATTTTTTTGGGGGGGAACCTGTTCCAGAGCCCAGACACCCTGTGGGTACAAAACTATTCTCTGGTAAGTAACCAAAACCCACGATGCAACTTCAGGTCATTCCCTCAGCTCCTGTCACTGGTCGCCAGAGAGAAAAGATCAGTGCCTGCCCCTCAAGAGGAAGTTGCAGGCTGCCATGAGGTCTTTTCTCAGTGTCCTCTTCTCCAGGCTGAACAGACCAAATGATCTTGGCCACTTCTCATGCAGCTTCTCCTCCAAGGCCCCTCAGCATCCTTGTTGCTCTCTGCTGGAGGCTCATAGTTTTATGTTTATTATGTTGTGTCACCCAGAACTCCCCCAGCACTTGAGATGAGGCTGTCCCAGCACAGAGCAGAGAAGGACAATCCCCTCCCTTGTCTGGCTGGTGATGCTGTGCCTGATGAACCCCAGAACAGGGCTGTCCCTCTGCCAGGGCACACTCTGGTGATTTATGTCCAATTTGATCAGGACCCCAAGTCCCTTTCCACAGTGCTGCACTCTGGAATCTCATTCCCCAGTCTGTTTGTACATCCAGGGTTGCCCATCCCAGTGTGGAATCTGGTATTTGTTAAACTTTATGTGGCTGGTGATTGTTCAGCCTTCAAATTTGTTAAGATCTGTCTGCAGGGCCCTTCTTCAGACCCCCTCTGTCTTCAAGGAAGTCAACAGCTCCTTCCAATTTAGTATCATAGTCAAACTTAGTATTCTTTTGGTCCTGTATGCAGTCATTTAGGAAGATGTTGAAGAGAGCTGGCATAAAATGGAGCCCTGCAGTGCCCCACTGATTACATCCACCAGCCCAATGTAAAGCCATTTATTATAACCCTTTGTGCCTGAACCAAGAGCCAGTTGCTCACCCATTGTGTTAATCCAGCTGGTTGTTGTCCAGAATCAGAAACTTTATTGAAAAGATTACATCAGCTGGCTTTTCTTGTATGTAGTCAACTTCTTTCATGGGTGCTCCTTCTGTATGGCTAGTATTCAGAGTGCATGTCATGGAAGTTTGGTTAGCTGGTAGGTCAGGGATTTTGGTTTTCTACCAATCAAAGTGCTTTAGCTAACTATACAGGTCATTCTTAATTGTTTTAGTATATGGAAACCAATGCAGGCTCTTAAGATTTTTTAAAGTGTTTCTATTTTAAGAAAACAAAGTAAGAACATGAATTAATGATTGTTAATATGAGAATATAACTACTTTTGAAAATGAATGGTTTCTCAGTTTGTAATTTGGCTGATGACAAGAAAATGAAAACCAGCAGAGGTTAAAGCAGTCTAACTCAGTTAGAACTAAACCAGCTAGCGTTTGTTATCAGGGGGTGCCCCCTTCTGTCTCACTGGGACACCCTGGTTTTGACCTTTTCTTCTGTCTACGTACATATATAACTTAACCCTCACTATGGATCTGTTACAAAGAGGTTTAAGAGCAGATCGGAGGTAGGGCTCTTAGATATAGTACCTTCTGATCATAGGTACAAAATAGCTGCAAACCACCTGGCTTTCTGGCTCTTGTCTTTCAGGAGTATCCAGAATACCTGCTTGCTTCACTGCAAACAAATGCCTCTGCTGAGCTCCAAACCAGCTGTCTCGTTTTTGTGCATAACTACAAAATGACACATTTGCAGAGGGAAGTGACTTGTTTGTCCAGAAGAGAATGGGACTCCTGTCAATACATGCTGGGACCATTCTTTCAGAGACAGCTTTGCAGCTGGAGAATTGCCCAACAGCAGTATGATGAAAAAGACTGATGCTGGCTCAGTCAATTAAACCAGCAGACAGCTCTTAATCTTAAACTAGCATGCATTGAAATAAGCTGAGCTTCTGCATACAGCTCAGCATAGTTGGCTTCTTTTTTGCAGGGCTGCATGATATTCAGGTAAGAGGTATTAAGGGGCATGAAAGGTGCATTTCAGCTCCTTCTGTCTTCCCTGGGGCTTTCTCTCTCCTCCTCCCATGGGTCTGTGAGCTCCATTATGGCTCAGCCTTTATTTCCTCCCTGAACTGTCTTGCAGGTGTTCCTATCTCTGGTCCTACCTCCCTGCTGGACCTCAGATTTATCCTATAGATAGATATCTTTCCTCCTGATGGGATGGGGCCCATTGGTTCATACAGTTCTGTCTGCCTGACAGGTTTTGGACTCATATTCATGCCTTTTCTTCAGTCGTGTTTGTAACCTGGTCTCATTCAGCTCTTGACAGGAACACCTGGATGGACCATGGATCAGGTTCATTGCTTGCCATTTCAGGGGCTGCCAAAGCTGCCTGCGACTAGAAGTTGGTCCTACCTTCAGAGAAAGAGCAACACACTTTGGGATATGCTTAAGCTTTTTTTTCAAAGCAAGGACTCTGCTTCATTGATCCAGGATCTGAAGGAAAAAGTGAACTCTTCTATCAGCCTTTTTAAAGGATGACTCAGTTGTCTGTCCACCGGGCAAGGTTCTTCTGTGGGTGTGTGATGTGGGAAAACACAAAGAGCAGATTTGAACTTGCTGCTGACTGTCCAAGGTGGAGTTTACAATGCAACTCTACGTACTGCGCTGATGAGCTATCCCTTTATCAGCAGGTGGGCCATACTAGCCTGTTACCTGGGTGGAGGTTAAAAGAAGCAAAAGAATGGTTCCTCCTTGACTTGAAAATGTAGAGAGGTGAAATCCAAGCTCAGTCTTTCTGGGTTTGATTTACTTTTCTGGTATGTTAGCCCAAGGAGTCAAAGGATAGTTACTTCACTCTCTGGTTGAAGTGTTGGCAGTCTCATTGTCAAATGTATGCATAGTCATTTGATGGAAAAAAGTTATATTTGGAGAAAGGTATTTAATTGTTTGATTTTTATTTAGCTATATAAAAATACTAAAATATTAAGTTCTAGACAGTTCACTGTTTGCAGGTATAGTAGCTAATCACCAAGTTAAGTCAGATATAATTATACATGCAATCTGAAAAGAAAATTATTTGAGCCTTTGACATTTCTGTGGCTTCACACATAATACAGACATATCTACCAAATTTAATGTTGTAGAATATTTGTGTTATAAGGAAATATTTAATTTTTAATAAAAACTAAAAAAATCCTCTATGGAAATAATGCATGAGCATGACTGAAAACGCTGTGAAAATTTAATTGCTTAAATACTTGAATATTGTATAATACATATACTAGGACTGTTAGTGTAATTTCCTGGTACATCTTTTATGTGTCCTGTTTAGGGGAATATACCCTGTTTGGCAAGTCAGAAGATGTGCTGGGGTGAGGGAGTCAACATGCATTTAGATTCAAACTGCTGTGTTCAGTGCTCTCTCTTGCCCTGTGGGTGTTAGGAAGCTGTGCTTATTGTGGCAGAAGGAAAGCAGAAGAATGAAAGCCATAAATCAGTTGGTAATTGTCATTAGTGCCTGTGACAATTTGGCTTTATTATTAGCACTGGGCATTATACTCAGAAAAGAATTCCTGTATAAATTCTACAAACTATGTTCCTTGTACTGGTTCTATTTTACTCTAACAAATGCCTAGAAAGGTTTTTCTTTGCAAAAATTAGAAATCAGGGAAGAACCTCTGTCCCGTTAAGCCAGTTGGCATTTGCTGTCAAGAAACTTTAACATCACCCACACAGCTCACATTTTTCTCATATAAAATTGCAAAACCTTCAAGGTAGATTTTGTACAGTTTAAACTCTGCCTCCCAAATATTTGCTACTGTGCAACAGAGGGCAAAAGATTCTTGAAACCAGGGAGAACACCAACTGAGAAACATGACCTGCTTAAGAAATTAAACTATTTTTGGGAATCTAGCCTTTTAATTTTATCTACATTTTTATTTTCATTTTCTCACAGATTATAGGGAAATAAACATACAAAGCCTAAGATGGGGGATTTCTGGTTGGTAATGAGAAAATTGACTGGGGAGCTGACCTTTCAAGAGATGAAAAAGACATTAGAAATGTTAATGTGAAATGTCTATCATAAGAGGCGAGAAACTGTGCCAAAAATCATCTCTGCACTTTGAGATGGGATATTGTAGCTTGATTTTTATAATCTTGTTCTGAATTTTTTTTCTTTTCAATGGATTACCAAATCCAGACTAGAATGGATAAGAGAGGTGCACTAAGTAGAGAAAGCCATTTGTAATCATTAGGAAGTAGGAGGCTAGGACTGGTTATATTTTAGCAATAATTTTTATAGTGAACTTCTATTCAAACATGAAACAGACATGTCTAACTGATTTACACTGAGGAACATGATGGCTTCTAATATTTAAATTTCAAATGAGATAAACTGAAACGAGCACCATTAATCCTAATATTACCCCAAACTGATTTGGTTTAGAAATGAAAAATTGCTTAGCTCCTTGTATTCCTTTAACAATTAAGTTTTAGTAGAAATAATTTTGTATGTAAAATTATGGAATCATAGAATACTTTTGATTGGAAGAGACCTGAAAGATCATCTAATCACTAAAAGAAGCTAAATATACTTAATAGAAAATAGTAGTATTTTCTAATTTTTAAGTGTCATAAATAATCAATATAACACGCTGAAGAGCCGGAAGAGCTTAACATTTACATGAGCTTTAATATGTATGGAGATCAGACTCTGATACTCCTATTCAGTAGGATATCATTCAGGTTTCAAGGCAGTCCCAACATTTCAAAGCACTTATTTTGGAAGGTGAAGTATAGAAAATCTGTTATTAAACAAGCTTTGGGGTGAATACTAAAGTAGCATTTATATTTATTTATTGATAGTGCATACTGGTCACAAATTTGAGTAATTAATATATGCCTGATAGCACAGATGTTGTCAATGAGCAGTGTTGTTAGGTGTTAACATAACTCCCATTTCCTTTTAAAATTTGATTCTTGTGTTCAAGTGACTGTTTACTGTAAAATACAAACTTGCTGTATTTAGAGAGCACTAAGTAAAAACACAAGCTGAAGTGAGCTCCTTTATTTCGCTCCTTTGTGTAGCTATCAACTACTGGTTCATTTGTAGCAATCAAATAGGTCTTTTACCAGGAGAAGTCAGGAGAATTTTCTCTCCATTTGGATTTAAGTCTCAGGATTATAAGATTCTTCTGGAAGCTTAGAGATATAGGATTGGATCCTTCTCAGCTGAAGTTGAAGTTTCAAACTTGGTTCTCTTTTTTTATTGCCCAAGTGCTGCAAGTCTCAGGCTGATAGGCAAAAGCCAAACCTTCATCTGTGTGGTTTTTTTGGAAAGATTGCTACTGTGTTTTTGGAAGTGACCTTAAGAGACTCAGCACCTTTGTTCACAATTGAACAGCTATTGTCACCATCCCCTTTAGAAAGACTGGATGTAGCACTTGGTGCAATGGTCTAGTTGAGATGTTAGAGCATGGGTTGGACTTGATGATCTTGACGATCTCTTCCAACCTAGTCATCTTGTGAATATTTACAGTAATTTCACGACTATAAGGCACACCCATTTGACTAAAATTTCCCCCCAAACCCGGAAGTGTGCCTTATAGTTCGGACCGCCTTATATAATGGACAAAGTTGCGAAATTTGCCAACCCGGAAGTGTGAGCCGCAATGAGGGGGTGGTGCCGCAGGAGCACCAAGTCGCGGGGAGGGATGGAGCTGCCTCCGGCCCTGGCCCGGGCACAGGGGGAACAAGAAGTTGAGCCGCGCCAGCTGGGGGCAGGCAGGAGTGCTGGGGCACGCAGCACGGGGAGGGCACCTGGGGCTGCATTTAAAGGCTATGCCAATCTGTGAAAAATGTTTGCAAATTGAACACCTGCCAGTAATTCATTACTTTATTGCATGTGGCACAGCTCCTTGCTGCAAAAAAAAAAGCGTGAGCCATCAGCCGAGCCATGCGGGCGGGGCGGCGCCACGGGAGCACTGAGCCGCGCAGGTGGGAGGAGCCGCACAGGGAAAGAGGGAGAGGGCAGCGCCGCGCCGCCCTGAACCGTGGATAGTCCCGAGCCACGGCCGCCTCAAGCCCTGCCTCGTCAGCCAGGGGCAGGTGGGAGTGCCGGGCCCCGCACACAGGGAGGATGCTTGGGGCTGCGTTTAAAGGCTACACCAATCTGTGAAAAATATTTGCAAATTGAACACCTGCCAGTAAACTCCATGATCGCGGGATTCCGTTACTAATGAGTTACTGTATTGTACGTGGCACTGATCTTCGCGGCAAAAAAAAAGTGTGCCTTATTGTCCGGTGCGCCTTATATAATGTACAAAGTTGCAAAGTTTGCCAACTCCTGGAGGTGCGCCTTATAGTCCGGTGTGCCTTATGGTTGTGAAATGACTGTAACCTAAATTCTGGATGGAAGATAATTGAAGTGAAATAATGTGTTTGTACTCATACTTTGTCTCTTTTGGCGGTGGAATTGTCCAGCTCTGGTGCTAGAAGTCATCATGATAGATTTAGATATATCCATTTTAAGTGTTAATTCCCCTGATTTGGGCACATGTAGATAAGAAAGTGATCAATAAACTGTGGTGCAGGATTGTTATTCAGAGAGATTTCAATGGACTGAAGAAATGGACTGACAGGACCCATGAGGTTCAGGAAGACAAATGCAAAGTCCTGCACCTGGCAAGATATAAATCCATGCACAAGTGCAGGCTGGGGACTGACTGCCCAGAAATCAGCTGAGGATTAAAGGTCTGGGGGTAATGGTGGAAAACCAAGATGAACATGAGTAGGCAGTGAGTCCTTTCACCTAAGGAAAACAACTGCAAATGGTGCTGTGTGAGCAGGACTGAAGGTAGCAGTTTGGTGATAGTGGTTATTCCTTTCTATTCAGCTCTTGTTGACTTCATCTGCAGTGCTGTGTCCAGTTTTGGGTTTCCCCAGTGCAGGACTACTTAGGTAACTATTTGAATATTAGGGAAAAAATTGCAACAGAATACTGAAATATTGAAAGAAGTTGTGTGAAGAGGCTATGAGCTTTTCATCTGTTGGGATATTAAAAAATTCACAAGGTCTTGGGAAACCTGATCTCAGCTGAATAGTGAGTTGGATCAGACAGGTCATCACCTCCCATCCTAAATTACTCTGTTTCTGTGACTCAACAAACTCTCAAATTGTAGATTTGTCTCCATAGTTCACATGTTAAAGTATACCTAATTTGTCTGACTCATGAGGTAAGAAATTAGATGCCTTGGATTTTTTTTAAAAATTCCTGTGGCTCTTTGCATGTTTAGGTTTCTAAGTACTTTAAGGCATATGTGCTGCCCTTTTTTCTCACTAAACTAATGTGTGATATTTGTAATCCTTTCTTTTTCAATTCCTTTCTCAGTTTCCAATAGGAAGCCTAATGCCCTTTATACAAATGCAAAGTAGCCAAAACCAAGGGGGACATGTCTGTGAGAGTACAGAGACCTAAACATTGGAGTTTTTTCACAGTTAAACAACCAGATGACAACTGGAAATCATCTGTATGTTTTTGGATACATACCTTTGAGGAATTTAATAAGTTCTTAGATACAGAAAGCCTAGTACTTCTGATTTGACTAGACAGGATCCAGTGTTACACATGAGTTAGATAAAGATCACATTTCCTAGACAAGCACACTTGTTTCTAGCTCTTCTAGCATATGGAAAATCCTGGTTGTGATATGGAGAATAAATTGCTGAAGTACAGTTTTAATTTTGATGGCATTTCCTCCCAAATCACTCTTCATAAAACCTGTTTTCTAAATGAAATTAAGCTCAGCAGAGAGTGTTTCTAAAAAAGGTTTGAGAGGGTTTAAAAATGATCCCTCTTTCATACACAAATTTACTTGCTTCCCCTAGTGTGGGGCAGGAGATCTGGAAGATAATCATCTGATACCTCAATAAAATCTGAGTCTGAGCAAGTTTCAAAGAGAGCTTTCTGAATTTAAGGGCTATGAATATGCAGTTTCTGTCATGTCCCTGGAATATTTCCAAACCACTTGACAGAAAAAAGAAGTGCAATGCAAGTGACAAACTAACAGTATAGAGTGTAGATGTGTGTATCTTAACTAATTGCCCTTGGGTCCTCTTTACAATCAATGAGAAGAAACACACTTTTAAGTCACTGTACTTATCTCAGAGCCAACGTTTAAAGTTGGAGAGGTGTGTGTGTCATTATTATTGGAAGTTAGGAGACACAAATAATACTGAAGATGAAAACTCTCATTTCGAAAAATCTTGTTTGATCTTATTCTCCCAAGGCTACCCATGAGTAGAGAGGTGTAAGGGCTACCCAGAAGTAAGTTTTCCTTTTGTTCTGAGAACGTACTAATAGGAATAAAAAGGCTTTCATGACTTCTAATTTGCTCTGCAAAAGCTACTCATTTTAGAACATAGAAAAAGACAAAGTGTTTTTGTCAAGTCATTCTGATCTGACCCAAATACATCAAACTGGTGCCACGGAGCAATATTTTTCTGTTCTGAGTTATTGATAATTAATGTACTTGTCTGGAACAGAAGCTAGGTCCTGGTTCAGAGGCAAATGTACTTGTCTGTAATGGAGCATGTGGGCCACCTGATGGAGCCACGAGAAACAAGGTGGGCAGCCAACTCTGGCGGCTCCTGATTGTCCCATTGAAATGGGAGCTTGTTTTGCAGCACCTAAACCACAGATATAAAATATAGCAATGAATTTAAAGAGCGAGGAAGAAATTGTCCTCCCATTGTCTTTTACTGTTTCAGCTCCACTAGACCTTGCTGCTATGGCTGGCCATGTGTTGTTATCAAACTCACTGGCATTTTCCAAGCTTCTCCCAAAACTCAAAACCACTCATGGAGGTGTTCACCAATGATAAATCATAATAATCTTAGGCATTGTCAAGTGCAGCATCATTTTTTCGTGTGTGTGATACTGCATATATATTGTTTATAAAAATCCTGACAAAATCTTGATGGAAATACGCAGTTGATGTACAAAAAGGCATTTTTAATTCAATGAAGAGGATAAGGATTGAACTAAAAAATACAGAATAAGAGATATGTCCTTTTTATAAGCATCTTAAACAATTTCAAATTGTACTTGAGCATTCATTCAAGATAATTTTAAAACTACAAAACCACTTTGAGGAATATTTACTGCAAAGCTGTCCTCATTTTGAAAATGTTCATTTGAAGACAGAAAAGATGTAATTTCTTTTTGATCTGGTTAGGTTTTGGGTTTTAATTTGGACTTTAGCAGACATACTGATCTGAGACACAGTAGTGAACTGATTCATAGGTTGAGTTTTGTGTTACCAAAAAATCTGAGCAGAGAAAAACTATTTCTCTATGACTACAATGAGATATCTTAAGGACTGTCATTTCTGTTTTAGAGTGCAGATGTTTATATTGAACAACAAATGCTGATCTTTAATGTAGACTCATTCTGTAAAAATTATCTCTTAGTACTCTTCCATGTTTTATAATCCTCATAAAATCTTTATCATCAACTCAACATATTAATACGTACAATATAATTGTTCCAAAGTTTATATACTATCATTTTAAAATTCATGGGGAAAGAAAAGCTTCAGTTATTGAGTAAAGTAGGCAAAATGTAAGCCTATTTTAAAAATATGGGATGGGAACAATACTACTTAAATATCATATTCCATACTGAGAAAGTAAACCTTCCTTTTTCTGAAAGGCTTTCTTCACATCAAGAGGAAACATAATGAAGTGCAATATACATAAATATAAAAGAACACATTAGGGAAAGAAATTTGTGCAAATATAGAAGTCTCAGTGAAAGGAATTAAAAAGACCAGCACTATTTTGTTGTCATGTTTTATCTTTTTTCCAACCCTTCATCTGGTTGTTGTTTTTTTATCACAATTTATAATCCTGCCCACAAACAGGAGTTTATTAGACAAATGAACTGTCTACTGAGTTCTTTTCAAAACTTCTTGCCTTAACCTGATTTTTAAGGGCATATTTGCTTTAGAGGAAGCTCTGCATCCTTAATAAGGAATATTCTGTGACATTCCATACATCTCTGATGAGGGTTTACCACTATGATTTATGCTGTATTTAAAAAGCATCCAGCTAGATCCCCTGAAGAATTTTATCACAATTTGGATTGATAAAATCAGTATTTATTTCATGGCTACACAAGCAGAGTGATGCATGGAAATATTAAGCAGTTATAGAAATTAAGTATATATCTGCTAGAAATATTTAATATCAGTTTAATGTGTAACATTTACATTATAGTGAGGTAGTTAAATTTTTAACCTCACGAAAATTCTCAACTACGCTTGAGTCAAGAAGTAATACAGCAGTAGCCATGGAAGTTGTTTAAAAATATTCCATGCTCAATATGGCATTTATTTCTGTTTTTCTGATGTTCTTAAGAAAGCTTTTTAGAAATTTTCTTTCCACATTTTAGGATCCATTTCTGGAGAATAAGAAAAGATTTAGTTTAACTTAGACATTTTTCAATTTAAAAAGAAACATGTTTTCCTTTATGTGAACAAATCGAAATCAGCAAGCTATATTAGCTTTGCTGTCTTTAAGTTCATTCCATTTGCAAAAGAACTGTCCAAGTAATTCTGATGTAAGATATGTTTTATCTCTACAGAGGTCTGGACAGAAGTTGACTTCAATCCCATGTGCCATAGCAAAAGAGACTGATGGCACAAAAGATTTTCAGTCTTCTGGGCACAGCAAAAAAGCCATTTGGGCTAAATAAACAGATGTAGAAAATTGTTTACATTGCAATGAAAGTTTTGTTTGTCTCAGATGACTCACAAGATACGGTGCTCTTGTTTGTATGGTAAAAACTGAAATGAAATTCCAGCCGGGAAGCTCTTTGAAGCTCTTTCACAGAAGTATTGGCATATATCTTGGAGCTTATTAGAGCTGCAGTAGTATCTCTAATACAAACTTGTACAGTGATCAGATAAAGAATAATAAATACTTTTAATAACAAAAATTTACCTTCCTTGTGTGATTTAATAAAAGCTTGTTCAGTGCTTTGATAGCAGGTGTATTGTTCAGCTAAAGATACCCTTATTTCCCCTAATACTAGTATGTTTTAAAGATTCAAAGCAGTCTTTTCTACTGCTTTTGCTGATGATTTGTCAAGAAATTATTCCTCTCACAGATATGAGGAACAAACAGAATTTTCTGGGAACTTAAGAACAATTCCAGATTTTCTCATAGTGGGAATGCTGGTCAGTTTAAATGACTGGTTTTTAAAAGCCTGTCTGTCCTTCAAAGAATTTGACTTTTCACCTCAGTTTGTTGAAGCTGCTTTTGCTAAGCAACCTCCATTTGACTGAGACTGATTGTTATCTTTTGTTATCACCCAACACTAGTCAATGGCTACCATTTTTACTGTTGCTTCTACCTACCTTAGAGCCTCAATTTTCAGATCTTTAACCCAACAGTTCTATTTGCTGTCTTCTCCCACAGTTCAGTCCTGGTTGTCATTCCTGAAAGGGTTAGTGTTTCTGCTCGATATAGCTTATGCTCCTGTCTTTGGTGCCTTATTGACCCCTTCACTATGAAGCAACAATTTCTTTAACACAGTAGTTGGTACAAAAGGAGATGTCTAATTTCTCTAATCCTTCAGTGTGATTTCAGAGTGTGATCACAGGAACCATTTCCCTGTCCTTGCTTTGTGACTTCTAAAAGAAAATACCTGGAGAACACCAGAAAAGTGTTTACAAAGATTATAGTGATTTTCCTGTAAGTAAAAACCTTGATTATTGTTAGATTGTGTAAAACACATCCTTTTTTTGAAAAGCAGCAAGTTAAGAGTCAATAAAAGAGTCCTTCTTAAAGCTCCATACCTGTACTGGTGGCAAACCTGAACATTTGTCTTTGTGGAGTGCTGATGGACCTCTTAGACAGGAAGCTGGAGATTATTTGTACAGTGTCTCAGTTTTCTTGAATCCTATTAGCTTTCCCCCTGACAAAACAACAAGCTAGTACAGCTTAGTTCTTTATTTCCTAATCAGGGAAGTTATTCAAGACATCGAATATTTTATGTTCTTGAGATAATGAATTGTTGTCTCTATTAATTCATAGATGATTCAGCACTGTTCAAAAAGGTTCCAAAGTAAATAAATGCCAACTCTTAACTCCTGGTGAGAATTAACACAGCTCATAGAAGAGCTGGAAGGTGGGACCTGGAAGGAGAGATGTGTTTCAAACTAAATAACGTGAGCAACTCAAGTGAGAAAAAGTGTATTTGTTACTTCTTATTAGATTGACTTCCATTAATGTATACAACTTCCCTCTGTAGTGTGATGGACATATTGGCATTCTTCTCTGTTGCCTTTTTAAAAAGTAATGAACTCTCAGCCTTTCTCAGTTTGTGTTTTGAATCAGAGCAACTGTGGTTTATAGCACTTGGAAAATATGTAAATGATCTGGTTATTTCCCTGGCCATACAGCATAACGGATTTAGGATGATGGTTCCCTGAGAGGGTGGAGCAAATAAACTGTGCAGTACTAATTGTTATTTTTTCTTATTTATGCAACAACAGATTTGAATTAAAATACTTGTGCAGAAAGTTTTATTTCTTCCTAGTTTCTTAAGATACTTTCTCTTGCCTTGCCAGCCTCTGTTGAAGATTCTAGCATATTCTCTTACACATAGACACTTAGAACTTGCATGTACCTAGAATTATCTAGGTAGAAGAATTCAGTGCTTTTAGTTATTTCTCCCAAAGTCATGTATAATGCTAAAATGTCTGTTTAATGATTCTTCTAAGCAAATCAATCAAAGGTTCTTTCTTTATTCCAGGACTTTAATTTTCTTTGCAGCAAAATTTTATTATTACTGTATTAAAATCCAAAAGACAAAACTGTCATTGACTGTTATGCGATAATTTAATAGGAAACAATGATCTTAAGAGTAGTTTAAATATATGCATATAATAAATGTAAGTATAAAGAACTTGAGCTTCAATTAAAAATAATTTAAAAATTAATTACAGGAGTTAGTCTTAAAGATGGTGTCAGTAAAAATAAGTACTCTTCTGTGAACACAACTTTCTCTTTAATCTTCAGCTGATCCTTTCAAGATATGGCCATTTACTGTAAGTAATTATATTTTCAGATAATTTTCTGTAAACTACTGAGATGAGATGATGGAGTATGCAATTGTTAATTTCTCTATGATTTTACAGAGAAAATTTGTACAGCCAGCTTTAACCATGAACACTTATTTAATTTTTTATTAGAATGAAACTGTTTAATTAGAGAACCAATACCTAACACTCCGATATCAAGGAAATGAAATGTCATCCTTTGGTAAAACTAAACTGCAGGTTTCAGGACACAGTACAAGTGATCCCTGAAACAGTATAATTGGATGCTGCTGCATCTCTTGTTTCAAGATATTAATACATGCTTTGGGATATGATGGACTTTATTAGTGTCTCTGCATGTAATACTTTGCAAAGGAAATTGGTGTGCACTCATTAGTTTTGAACTCTCCCCACATTTTTCTCCATTTTACTTCTGGTCACTACTATGCAGCTGTAATAATGAAAATTTTCAGATTACTGAATTGCTTTTTAGGTATTTATGGTGGCTGAGTAGGATTGAACCCTACATTTATCAGCCTAGAGTCAGTAGTTAATGAATGGATTTTGCTTTTTGCCTATACCCAAAATAGAGTTAAGGATGAAAATGACAGAAGAAACATAAAACCCCATTTGAAATTAGTAGAAAGTGATTAAAAGAGTGAATGATTATTAGGAACAAAATGAAAATGTGTGTGTTATATGAAGAACAAGAAAAGAACTAAAAATATTTCTATTTTAACAGGAGAGGAACAAGTAGTGTTTTTTGAACAATTAAGATTAGAGATGTACATTGGATTCCAACTAAAAGAAAAAAACATCACTCCAAAAGAAAGGAAAGCTCATCAGAAAGTTTAGTTTACACTCTCTTTCATAGGAATTTTCTTTTATGCCCTGTGTAAAAGACTCCCTGTCTCAGTATGCTTAGAAATGCTGGGGAACACCTTGCCTTGTGCCTTTGGCAAGATTTATTGAAGCTTAAAACTTTGGGTTTTAATGATGTGGTTGGTGGCAGGGGACGTGGTACTTAAGTAGAGGTGGAAATTGGGGATTTCAGAGTTGGCATTGATAGCTGAAATAGTGACTCCAGCTTTTAAGGTAGGGCACATGAAGGAGAGGTTTCACATTTCAGATGCATTTGCATACTCCAAACCAAAGTCAGAATATGGATTTAGCCACTGAACAAAAGCTCAAAACGTTTGGGATTTATGCAACTGCAGTTCCTTATAGCAATCTGTGCAACCACCATGAAGGAGCAAGGGACAAATATCAACAAATGGGGAAAAAGCATGATGATGTTTTCTAGGAAAAAGCAAACTTGTTGAGAATATGCATTAAGAACATAGCAAAAACACATATTGTAGAAAATTGGCAATTAGACAACACTAAAAGACTAAAAGACGTGCAGAAACCTAATTTCAGAGAGTTTGAAACAGAGCAGAGCAGCAAATTAGGGCAATTTAAAAGTGTTAAAATGGCAGGGTAGCTTTAAAATTTTTGACAGATTAATGAATAAAAATAGTGGAAACCTGTGTTCTGAAGAACAGAAACAGCAGGGGGTAGTTTTTCTTCTGTTTCCGATATTTCATAATAATATCTATAGGCATTTTAAGGACACGTGGAAAAGGGTGGTTCAGATTGTGTTATAGGAACTCTAAAATGCCCAGTTTAGCTTCAGTAATGTGCAGTGTTTCTGTGCTTGTCTGAATAATAACAAGCTATTACCAGAGCTGAAGTGCAAATCCCACCTAATGACAAATGCCAGGTCTTTGCAGAGCCTCTGGCTACCTGGTAGTTTGGGCATCACAATGTGTGGTTTTCATTAGTATGATATTCATGTCTGTATACCACATACTAATGTACCTGCTATGTAGCAAAATACATGCCTCTCTGAAATTGTTTCTGGTAACAAAAACTTTTGTTTTTAAGAGACTGATTTGTCTATTTGCCACTGGGAATGGTTATACCCTTTGAGTAAAAAGAGGCAAAGTTAGCTAATCAGGAACATTAGGAAACACAAGAAACCAAGGAAAAGGAGAGGAGTTCACACAATAGTTATGCTTTCACAAATTGAGCTACCTGTAAATAGAATGCTAGCTCTATAGCAATTTCTCTTTCCTCCTGGCTTTAAAAAAGAAGAAAATGAAAAGGTCAGAAAGGTCAATACAGAAAGAGCTACAGTAAGTCCTCAATAGGAGAAGGTCATTCAAAGGATCTAAACCAAAAACTATAAAGGACTGGAAGTATTACAAAATGAAGTTAAGCCACTGTGAAATAAAGGAAAGAGAAGCAAAGGCAGAGAATGACAGGAAGATTGCACCAGAGGTTAAGATAAATTATAAGAAATGTTTCAAGTAAATAGAGAACAAAAGGTCAGCAAAGGAGACGACAGGAACTCTACAGATAAGAATAATTTATTGACAGAAGGGTTGACAATGCTGGGAAGAAATAGATGGATCCTCTTTGCAGTGTTCACTGAGAAGGCCAGGGAGCAGAAGCTGGCAGAGATAATGGATGTGCTTCTACCTATCTCCTGCTGGGAAAGAAGTGTGGACAGAAATCAGGATCCTTTCAGAACAGGTCACCAAATTGCAGCTACCACCTCCCTGGCTACTGTCTCTTCAGCATTTGTGTAAGGCTTTTCTTTGTAGCTCCTGCCATGCAATAGACTCTCCCAATAGACTCTTATCTCTTTGTTTGCACAAGTCAGCTCTGACACACACTACGAATTTGCCACAGAAGCTCAAATCCCTTAAATTTGTAGCTGCAGTAGCTGTCTTAGTTTGCCTGCATCTTACTTTTAATTTACAAAATAGTGACTACTTTCACAAATTACAATCTGTCTTCATATATCCATGTTCTGCTTTCAATGTATTTGGCAGAGTGCCTTGAAAGGCACTGTTTGAAGAAGGATGCCACATAGAAAAATGTGTCAAAAACCGGCCAGGATTGCAGACCAGATAAGGTCTGTTATTTAAGAGCTGTTGTTTGGAGGAATAACCCCTGAAGTCAATGGTGATAAGTGGTATATCTCAGTACACATGTAAGGAGTTGTTTGTAATGGATTTCAATACAGAAAGATGTAAAGAAAGTGTCTACATGTCTTTGTTCCTTCTAGTAACAGGAGAAGATAAGAATTTTAAACATTTGCAGAGCTCTCATGGGAACCTTGCTCAAGCCATAGTGATGCCAGTGAAATAGGTGCAATAGAGTTGCATTAAGTGATATCGCTTTCTTATTATGGATTCTTGGGCATATTGGGAAAAAAAAAAGACAATAAACTAATTGCTAAAACATGAGGCAAACTTGTTAATTTATTACCAGGTTCAGAAAACTTAGAGCAGAATTCCAACATTTTGATATAAGTAAGTATGGTAGGCCTATTTCAAGACTCAAAATCAGATTACAGTAATTTCACAACTATAAGGCGCAGCAGATTATAAGGCACACCTCTGAGAGTCAGCAAATTTTGCAACTTTGTGCGTTATATAAGGCACACCGGACTATGAGGCGCACTTTTTTTTTTTTTTTTGAGCAAGGCGCTGCGCCGTACGCAACAAAATAACAAATTACTGGCAGGTGCTCAATTTGCAAACATTTTTCACAGATTGGTGTAGCCTTTAAATGCAGCCCCAGGCGCACTCCCCGTGCCGCGGGCCCTGGCACTCCCACCCGGCGCCGGCTGGCGCGGCTTCCGGCGGCCGCGGCGGCTCCTGGCATCCCCCTGCCTGGTGGCTGTGGCGGCTCCCGACTCGGCTTGCAGCTCACACTTCTGGGTTGGCAAATTTCCGAACTTTGCCCACATATAAAGTGCATCCGGATTATAAGGCGCACTTCTGGGTTCGGATCAAAATTTTAGTCAAAAGGGTGTGCCCTATGGTCGTGAAATTACTGTAATCTAAACACAATGCTTTCAGTATGACTAGAAGTCACTTGCCATTTTTTGCAGTAAATGTGAGATCAAGTTTTGCCTGATTTAGGATGTTTTACTACAATCTTTGAGCTAAGTACATTGCTTTAAAGTCATGATAATCAATACAGCATATAAACCTACATTTAAAAAATGTTTATTTTTCTCTTACTTTAATGGTTCTGAAAAGTCAAATAATTTTCAAACAAGAGCTTTTTCAGTAAAAAGCAAAATATAGCTCTGGTGAGAAGAGGATACATAAGCTATTCATGTGTTTAAACACTATTGGTGTGCTCAGTTTCACAGTAAATATGTACACATTTCCTTTCATTGTATCCTGTTCATTTCTGACCTCACTTCTCTCAATTGCCCTTTTTTCCCTTATTTACTGATACCTGTGTCTAGCTATACCTTATATATTGCCTGTTGGACTGAAGAAGCATTTCATTTTACTTTTAAGTAAATTTTAACTTTACTGTAATGTAACTCTCAGACTTTTTGTTGAAAAAAGTTTTTTTAACTTTTTAAACTTTTCTGTTGTCTATTTACAGAATTACTGAAAACATGTTATAATTACACAAAAATGGAAATCTAATACTGATACACTGACAAATCTAAAGTATGTTTTTAAAAAAGAATCTCTCATTTTAAGTTATGAAATTTTTTTAAAGAAGTCAGATGAAGGCATATAAACACAATTTTTTTGTTGTTTTCTTTCTGGTTTAGATACCTTCATCAATAATGAACCTTGTAGTTGTCTTTAGCAGAATTAAGACTTCTGGAAGCTCTGTCTATAGCTTGGGATTTGCATGATGCCTTATAAACGGAAAATGATACATAGTGATCCTGGATTTAGCCTTTCAAAGATATTCCTTGGTGTCTTCAAAGTTATTATGTTTGTAGATTTAGGGCGTTATGAAACTATGTTTGCATCTTAACTTGAGTCAGTGTTCTGTGTTTCAGAGGGAAGAAACACTTGGAAGAGTTACTGTCAAAAATTGAAATAAAAACCTACAGAGACTCAGAAAAAAATCCTTGTAAATATTTTCCAATTTATACTTAATACATTACTAGTGGACATCATGGATAAAAATGGCTTCTGGGTGTGACTTCATACTAAAAGCCTGTGATTTACAGAGTTGGTAGTTGACTTCTGCACTGTGCTTAATCATGCTGCCCTGATGCTTTAGGGAACAACAAAACAGATTGCAGCCCAGTAGAGGGAGGGGTTTAGTAGATTTTGTACTGAATTCCAGGCAAAGTCAGTCAAGCTGTCTCAAAAATGCATGCTTTGACCTGGGATGTACCACCATCTCTTTAAGATGTGACACAATACCTTTTTTTCTCTTTAGTACTGGATCTTAGCTGAAGTGCCTGCTGTAATTTCAGGATCCCCATTGCAGGAAGATTGTGGATAAACAAAAGAGTTCAGTACAGAGAAGTAGGATTAATCTGATTGCTTTAAAGTAAGGAAATATATGGATTGGGACTTTTTGTCTTGAGATGATAAAATTATGGCAAGATCACAGCCACAGTGAGGGGAAATTGTTTTAAATGCTGTTTAAGCCACAAAAGGGCTGTAGTACTTCTAAGTGACCATAAAGGAAGCCAGGATTCAACTCTGTGTACTTGGAAACTGGTGAATTTACATACAGGGTAGAGAGTTCTGAGGACCATGGGAGTGGCAGCAAGAGCTTCACTGGGAAAGCCAGTGAGCCACAAACCAAATTTTTCATATTCTAAAATCCTGCTAAGTTTGTAGGAACCTATTAAATATTGCAAGGAAACAAGCTATTCTCCAAATCCACTATGGATAAGATACAAAAATGAGGTAAAATTGTCAGAGAAGTGTGTTCTGACTGAACATACACAGATAGCATTATTTATGTGCAGACTAGCAGATGTCCAGCTAGACAGTAACAAATGTTTTATTAGAGTGTACTACTTAGGAATTTTTTTCCAAGAAACATTTTTTAAGGATAATTCAGAGAGAACTCTGTTTTGAATAGTGTAGAATTAATAATTGATGTTGCTCTGGGACAGGGAGGTTGATTTAATGGCTTATTTTGATTAGAGTAGATATTCCATTGTGTATACCTGGGGAATCATTCTATTGCTGCAAGGTAAGTGGCAAGAATTGATTTACCATTCTTTCAAAGTATTCTTCATTAAACATATCACTGTATGTTCAAGAAATTACAAGCTTTTTATTAAATACTTATATATACCTTTTGTGTTTTGGTTATTTTCATGGTGTTCAAATTTTTAAATTGCGATATGTAATGCTGTGTAAAACAAACAACCTATGGTAAGAGTTTTTAAAAACATTCATCCCAATGGTAAATACCATTAACTATTGATATTGTGGGGGAACAGTTATAATATCATAGCAATCCATAATCATAAAATCAGCCTGAAAAATAGTGTCTGATTACTCATCCTACACATTTTAAAGCAGGCAATTTATACATATATGCCAACAAGAATTATCACCCTGATATTTTACTAATGCTTTATTTAATAGTGTACTCACATGTACACAAACCTTTTAAAACAAATTGTAACAGATTGTTTGCATGTGGTTTCATTGCTCACTCTTTCATTGGCATGCTTAGTTTGAAAGCACAACCGAGTAATGCACTCATATTGACCTTATGACCAGATAAAATATTATTGTTGCAGAAAATAGACATGCACAGTCCACATCCTTGTGATGTAAATTTGAGGTACAGTTGCAGAAATTGCACACCTGCTTCTGTTAATAGTTCACTCAAATTATTACCACAGGAAATGCATATTTGTGTTCAAGTAAAAGAAACACAGACCTGGGTGTTACAGAGCTGTTTTGGCTTAACAATCTCTCAGGAGAACAGAAGTCTGCTGTGGTTAAATGATTTGATGTTATCTAATTTCTCCCATCCACTTACTGTGTGTAGGCACTTTGTCTCTACCAGGATGGAAGTACTGACCTCAGTGCACTTGAGTGCCTGAATCTCCTTTCCACTAGCCTAATTTAAGGGAAGGGAAAAAAGGAAAAATAAAGAAAAAGAAAATGAGTTGCAAGTCTGAGAGACTGGAAAAGAATAGGAGACAATATAGTAAACGAGGTTTCTGGCTTGGATGTGCCAGCTCAGGCATGAATTTTTTACCCAGTAGAAGACCTTGAAGTATTAGGTTTCACACATCAGTTAGCAATTTTCCTGCTATTTCTCAGTAATTATATTATAACTATTGCCCTGTTCTTTCCATCCAATGACTGCAAGCACTGCCCATATATGAGGAAACAAATGCTCATCTATGCTGAACACTTAAGAAAAATCATATTTCACAGATGGGAAAATGGGAAAAATTAAAATACCTCTTAGGATTTTCCATGAAATTTGTGGCAGAATTGCAAGGGGAGTCTGATTTTTTTCCAGTCTTCAGCCTTGCACAGTATTTCCTGGCAAAATTTTTGGCACACTGAGTGAGAAATGTTGTCATATGAATGGATGGAAATTTCCAAGGAACAAGTTGTTTCTATCACTATTATATAGGGGTAATAATTGCAGAAGATATACAGCCTTTACACAATTATAGTCTCATCTTTCTTGATTTTTTTGCTTTACCCCATCATTATTTCTCAAATACATTACTTGATCTAAAAGACCAATTCTAATATACAGAGTAAAAAGAGTGAATTAACATGATGAAAACTCTTACTGCTATGTTGCTGTGTTCTGACAAATATTTAACCTGAGGGGGAAAAAATTAAATGGAAAACTAAAAAAAAACCCCACGACTTCCCAGCTTGAATAAATCACATAGAGAGGAAATAATGCTTCTCGAAGACATAATCTTGGATGCTAATATTCATAAATGGAGAAATCCCAGGGCAGAATTTTTCCTCAATATTTCCGGGGTGGAGGCCTTACTTCTTCTGGATGTTCCTCCCCAGAAAATCAAAACCTTCATCTGTTTGTGGGCCTTTAGCATTATGCAAGCAAACTCCATGAGTTTCAATGGGGATTTCATTGCTGCTGTCATTATGCTGTAACACTGTTGAAAGTTTCTCTCCAGAAGCTGAGGATAAATGGAACTGATAGGATGATTCTGTGTGCACCTGGAAAGTGGATTGTCCATTTAATTACTGTAGAATGCTCGATTACACAGGCAAAATTGTCAGTAGATATCAATGTACTCATTTTCACTCCTATTAACTGTATGTATTTAGGAGAAATTAACTATTGTAGTAGTTATTTATTACTGCCAAATAAAATCTTATTTAAGGTGGAGTTTGTCTTATAGCATTCCAAAAATTGGAAGAAAATAATATTCTGACCAAACTATAATTGCTTATACAGCCACCTTTTGTTATCTGAGTGCAGTCCTTACAAAAGGTGTGCCTCAAAAATGTGAGTGTACTCATCCCACATGAATATCAAAACTCAGCAAATAAACAGTCAGATGTGTCTGAACCTGCACTGGCAGTGTGTGTAAAATGCTACTGTAACATTTGCTGCCCACAAGACATAGCAGTGTTCCTACCCTAGTATCAAAATAACAATAAAGCAAACAGCAATTTGAATTTTTTTTTAAGAGTACCATAGGAGTAACACTTGATAAAAGGCTCATTTTTGAAGTAGAACCGCTCTGCCTAATTACACTTTTGCTTTCAAAATTAAATTCAGATATGAAGTTTGTACTGGAGTATGTTCAAAAGGTCATGTTATAGCCTTTCATTTAGGAAAACATTAATAAATTCTTCTATTTTCTATCCCATTTCCCAGAACACCTAGCATCTTGCCTTTAAGACCATTGATTAAGTAACAATTAACATGGAAATCAGTCCACAGGTGCGAAAGCTAATGGGTAGAAAGGATGTTCTGCAGATGGGTGTCTGCAAGCAGAATGACCATGTGTGTCCTATTTTCATAGCTAACTGGTCTGAAAGTTGCTTAAATTTCAAAGACAGCCTATTTGTTGTAAAGACCTACTCGGGAGAAATGTTGATTTTTTTTTTCTTTACTATACACTCTTGCCAAGACTTAACTGCTATTGACAGCAATGTAGAAGCAGAGCTGATGGTACACTGAGTTAGATGTTAAATCAATATTGGATAGAACAATACAGAACTTAGGTATTTGCTGCAACACAGATCCTCAAAATTACATAGGGTTTTAGTTTTAAACCCCTAGAAAAATGATGAGAAATTTTAAAGCTGGTACATTTTGCATGAATTAGGACTGAATCCTTATAATATAAACAGGTTTTCTTCCTGTTTATATTTTTCTTCCTGTCTGAATCCTGAATCCTAGTGATTTTCTTCTCATTTATACATCCACGCCATGGTAAATTCAGAATAGTTTGCTAGTAGCAATGACACATTTGAGTTTTTACACAAATAGATCTTGTTTTCAATTTTTTTATCTTCTGAAGTCACAATAAATACTTTCTTTTGTAAAGACCTTTGGTCAGATTTCATGAGCCATCATCATTCAAATCTCTTACCATAGAGTGATGGATGCAGCTGGTTGATCTCTATTACCTGGAAATTCATTGTCTGATTGCAATAAAAACCATAGTTTTCACAAGCATTTCTGCAAGATTTGGGTCTCCTCTGTATCACACTTTCTGAAATAATTGATTTTTATTTAAGATTGCTTACAGGCTAAGGGCACAGGAACAGTCTATTTAACCAGCTGATCTTTTCATGTTACTTTAGCAAATAAATTGCTCACTGTTTAAATTAGCAAACTGTGCTTTCTCTTTGGAGTCATGGTCAATATGCTTGCACAGAACAGCATTAACTGTGTCTACCATAGGTTCTGTGTCTGCTGTGTAACAGCATTAACTACACTGTGTTGGCAGTGTAGTCTATCTTTAGACACATATACCTTTCAGATGTACAATGTGTGATAAAACAAAAGGAGCCTTTAAATCATACACCTCTGAGAACCATAAAGGATCCCAAATCTGGGACTGGGAGCCTATGATGCCTGTGCAGTGCCTGAAGAGAGTTGCACGCCTGAGAAGACAGTTGTGAGCTGCCAAGGGAGGACACTCCTAGCAACAAGGCAAAGGGGGAACATTAAGCCTGGGGTATTTCTGAAACTCCATCTTCTCTGGAAATGAGATAATAGAAGCAAGGCTTCAGATAGATTTCTCTCTTCCCTGAGGCTTGAAAACTGCATGTACATAGAGCTATTAATTCAGACAGCAAACAGGAGTTGACTCTTTATTTTAAAATGTAGTTATTGGTGTTTACAGCATTGAAGAGCAAATGGGACTCCTAGATTTAATATATCCTTAGCCTTAGCCTAAGAATTACAAGTTGCATCTTCCAGCACTCTATGCTCCACATGGCCTGGCTGTTGCCAAAGTTCTTAACAAAGAATTTTAACCAGGCAGCACAGAATAAGAAATTTTAGGAGGCTGAGGAAGAATAACAGGAGATGTGAATGGAGACTTAATATCAAGGTTTGTAATGAGTGAACTTTTCAATATGCTAGTGGAATAAGTCTTGGGAATCAGATCCCAGGATTCTGCACATTCAACTCAGGATTAGAGGGGCATCAGCTTCTCCTGGCAGGGTGGAAATTGTCACTTCACTTAATTCAACAAATAAGGAATGGTCCCGTGACTAGAAGTTTAATTTGAATACCTAATTCAAATTGTGGCAAATTTGGCCGCAAAGAGAGATAGATGTTTAAAGATAATCATAGGTGATAATTTAGATAACTCTACAATATTAAAATTTTGTGCTTGTTGTCTTCTGGTTGTCTTGGTACTTATTTTGTATCTGGTCTTCATTCTCTTCAAGTATCTGGTTGGCAGGCATTTTAAAGTAGAGGGAAAAGACAAGCTTATTTTGGGACCCTCTTCAAAACTAATATTGGCTAAAAACATTGAATGCTTGAGCAAAACTATCAAAACAGATGTGATTGATGTTTGTTGTGTATTTCTGTCGCATTTTTGTCTAGGACAGAGTTAATTTTCTTGCAGTTGCTGTGGGGGGAAGGCTGAACCTGGAAATGTATGTATATGTTTAGGCAGTTTTTTTATACCACTTACATCCTCACTGGTAGAGGTGTGGCTCAGGTGGAAATAAAAGGGAACTGCCACCATTTTTGTTCCTTTGTTTTCCTGAGGAGTGAAGTGGTGAGCAGTGTGGCAGGGTGACAGAATGAATGCGGTTCAACTTGGAGGATTTGTCCATCATTGGTTCTTGTTTCAGACTCAGGGAAAAAGCCACCAGCTGTGGCACTGTCATTTTCTCCTTTGTTTTGGGAAGTCACATGGAGCTGGTTACAGTAACATCAAGGAGGTTGGACCTCCATAAACATTTTTTGCATGCAATCACCCTCTTTTATACAGTGTTCTCATTCCTATTGCTGCTACTGCTGTTTGTTTTTCTTGTTTCATTACTTTTTCTACAGTAAATTGTTACTTCAACTAATAATCTTACTTTTTGTCTCTTTCTCACTGAAAAGAGTTGGGGGAAAGGGAAGTGGCTGCTTGACCCTTAATTTCCAGGTGCTTTTAAACCACAATTTCATGTCCTTTTCCTTACCCATATCTAAATGCAGGTGTTTTCTTTATGAACTGAGATGTTCTACCATTGTGATAAAATTGCTCCATGATACTATAGGAGGTAGATTAACTTTTCACTTGACTTTTATACAATTCACTTTGATATCCTGAAATACTGAATCCTTTTTCTTTATTCCTTCAGCACAGAACAACTAAGCACTGAAGTAAAGTCCTTCAAATAGTTTGACAATTATTGATTTTTCTCTTTATCTCTCTCTTTTTTTTTCTCAGCATATTATTGGTAAATTTATAAAATGGATTTGTGGAAGTTTTATTTTCTTAACTACTTGTGTTAAGTAACTACTCATGTAGGCATAACTACTATGCTTCTCTGGAATGACTGGGGAAACAAACACTTAAATGTGCCTGTGTGCTCTCTTTTGAAAAGCAGAGGGAAATCCTGAAGTAACTTGAGCTCATTAATTAGAGCAGGAAGAATCTGAACTTAGAGACTTTTATTGTGTAGGTATCAAAAGACATGGAGAAGCAATTAACATCTCAATGAATCTGACAAGTTACTTAGGTAATTATTGTTTATTTGGTTTTATTCACAGGTACATCAACAGCCTGCAGCTTTTCTGATATGAACTTGTGAGGATTCTATGGTGAAGTCTGGGTGTGGGCAGCCTCACCTGTTGCACAGGTCCTGTTTACATTTGTGTAGTTTTGTGCAGTGATGAGAAGTCTCTAAAGATATTTTTATACTAAATATTGTGAGGAAGTGTTTAACCCAAATTAGTTTTGATGGTGGACTTTGTCACCTGAGAGCTTTCTAAGTGGTCTCTCTCAGTGTAGTACAGGAAACTGGCTGCCAAGGGTCTGAGACCTGTTCAGATAGATAGATGAAACAGTCCATTAGTGACATTTGAGACACAGTTTGATGGTCTGTCATCATCCTCATTTCTCTTCAGAATATGCTACCACATAGAGCATTGAAAGAGAGGCTTTACAGAAGATCAGATGGACCTGGAGTATTGAGATGTAGCATGCTGAGAGGGAATGATGAAATCTGTATACCTCATGCATCATCAAACAATACAGCTGGATATATGTAATGTGATGTGGCAGCAAATATGGAGAAAGAGTGTAGGAAAGTCACTAATGCCACCTAAAATACACTCCCCTTTACAAATACATGAAATTTCTCAAGTAGTGATTTCTGGAAAAAATTAGATCAAAAAGATGAAGCAGATTGGCATTCCTGGAGCAACAATGTATGAAGCACAGTAGCAGTTAGTAGACCGTATTATCCAAACTAGCCACAGAATAATAAACATGAATGGGAGTTAAGATTGGAAAAGCACTGTGTCCAGTGTTAGGTCACAGAGATGGATGAGTTATATTTGTGGTGCTTTTTCTTTTCACAGAAATTTATTACTCTTCAATGCAAGCCAAAATAGGTATAATCTTAAACAAAGATACAGTATAATTAAATCAGAATAAAAGAATTGTTTTACGAACATGATGCATTGTCATAAGAGAAAGCATTGTTGGATCACAGGTGGCATGGTCCCAAATATATTGAACCAAGAGATCTTGACAGCAGAACAATGTTGTTTATGAAAACACAAAATCAGGGGAGGTATGATTAATTATGCCTGTTCTTGGAAGATTTCAGAATTGATTAGCAGATAAATGGCTGAATGATTCACCTCCTGCAGGTCAAAGTGATTGCACAAAGCCGAAATTAACATATTTAATACAGGGATTGCCTCAGCAGTTATCCCTGCAGGGGAAAGCATGGGAAGGTGATATCAACTACCAGCAACCCCTCTAGATTGGCTTGTGCCAGCTCTTGATTTCATGGGAAATCAGAATTCGAGGAACATTATAGCAATCATCCTTCTTGGAAAAAGATACAGGGTTTTTTTTATTTGGTTGATTTTTTTGTGGGTTTTTTTTGGTTTTTTTGTTTTGTTTTGGTTTTTTTTGTTTGTTTTTTGTTTTTAATTCAAGAATAAAAGTATTTTTGAGTGACTCCTTTTACATCTTTGCTATTCTTTCTAAGTTGAGTCTTCAAAAAGTCAAAAAGGAAACATTACTTAAGTTAACATGAAAATGTGGGGAAAAAAAAACAATTTAAATGAAAGAAAATGGGATATTTGGGAAATGAAACAGAATGTAGACCAGTATATCTGGAGCTTACTCTTGCTAACATATATAGAAAATAATATATAGCAAATGTATAGGAAATAATAAATTAATGTATTGAACAGTAAGAGTTTTGGAAAAACCTTGGAGGTATGAAAAGGTCTGTAAGATAACAGAAAGATGAAGGATTGTAACAAACTTCCATAAACTGTTATTTCAGTTAATTTTAAAATTATTATTAATATACATAACTTCTAACTCATAATATCAATCATGATATAAAAATATAATTGGAAACATACTGCAGTTATTGCTAGTTATTTCTAACTTCCTTTTTTATAGAAATGACTATGAGAGTTAATCTATTTTCCTCATATACTGACACTTCAACACTCCAACCTGTACATGACTCCTTGATTCTTTAGGAAGCTATAAAAAATGCATCATGGTAAAATGCTGAAATAATTTGGTGTTGAACACCTAAGGAAATGCAGAATGACAGTAACAATTCTATATTGAGTTCAGTGTTTTATATATAAAATCTAAGACCATGCATTTTGCTGTGAAGATTTAGACACAAGAAGAAGGCTCTCATTGAGATTAGATTACCCTGCTGTTCTTGATGGAAAGCCTCTTAGAGCTGCAGGGCTCCTTTGGGCACCAGCTGGAACTGCGTTTGAATGAAGAACAGAAAAAAAAAGGAAATATTTTAATAATGTACAGAAAAAACAGAACTCTGATATTTCCAGATTTTAAATTATTTGCATTAGCAGTTCAGCAGTGTTCTTTGACTGCAAGAAAGCATTTCTATACACACACACACACACACACACACTACTAAACGTTGACTGAAAATACGAAAAGAAGAAAAGTATGGCACTGCCATTAACCTGTGCATGACATTTCGGAGCTTCAACTCCAGAACAAATTAATTTAGAACTATATGTATTCTAAATAGGGTAGAAATTAATTTGACTTGAAAATAAAACATTTTTTTAAAATTCAAATTAGGGAAAATATGGTTAAAAATTGGTTCTGATTGTAGTCCACATTAAATCTTTATAGACTGACTACTGATAACTTCGTTATGAACTTTATTGGTAAGCTATTTTTCTCATAGACAAGCAAGGATTCTTCTGCTGCATTAAAATTATCCAAGGCCACAAAATTCCTGTGTCCTGACATTCTCTAGGGGACAGTTTTATATTTTGTCTTTGATCACAGAAACAAGACTATCTAGCTGCTTTAACTTGCTCTGGTAAAGAAGATTTAAAGCTATCAAAAATATATATTGAAGTTTGTCCATTTTCAGTGCTTTAAGGTTGCTGTATGTTTTAGTGCTATGATTTTCTGAAAAGGGTGTAAGAATATCAGCAGGGACATACTTGGTGAGCTTATAACTTTCTGCATTAAAAAACCATGCTATGAGCTCTTTTGTCTGATTTTCCTTCCTCATCAGAATAGTGAGCTAGATGTTTGCACAGCAGAAGTTCAGCACATTCATAGCTGTCCGACACAGAGGCAATAGAAATGTCAGCTGATAACCAAACATAAAGCCTCTCATTTTCAATTCTCTTAAAAGAAGATACTGGCAGAGATTTCAGTGGTACAGAGAACGTTTAGGGGCATCACAGTAAAGACACAGAAGTTCAACCAGCTGAATAAGCTGCTCAGTAGCAGTATTTTAAGGGTCTTTAAGTTTGGGGGTTTTCTTTTACACTTGGAGGAATTGCTTGGGTTTGTTTTGTCTGTTTTTCCTACTTATGGTTCTGTTACCTGGTTCTCACAGCTTTGCACAGCTTCCTTCACAATTAACTTTTCATCTGCAATGAACATCCAAAAATCTGCTGAAAAGACAGATCCCTAGAACTGCCTTTGTCAAATTGACAGCCCAGCAGAAACCTGTACTGTGAATTAGTGAGTTTCTTGTCAGGAACCAATCAAGTACTGATTCTAAAGACTTAAAAGTAAATTAAAAAAATAAACTCCAGTCTTGACAAAGTGAAAACAAAATACTTTAGGTATCTTCTACCTTATTTTGTCTTGATGCATATGTTATTACTTCCAGTCAGGTCTGCTAGGTACTTACCACTGCATTATGTGTTTCTGATTCATGAGCACTAGCATAGGAAACACTCTGAGCTGATTCTGCCAGAATAAGCCCATTCACAGAAGGGTCTGATGACTCCAATTTTTATGACACCTTGCTAAGGCTACAGACTTTTTCTGTAACTTTCCCATCTCACTCTAAGTAACCTGAAGCCATCATTCAGAAATCAAGGTTTCATCTTGGTGTTAATAGCTAAAGTGCATTTCTGCTTCAGTAGCCCCGACATCCTTAGTGGCTCTTATCCATCATTTAACATCAAGGTGGAAGTCAGACTTTCCCACAAGTTCTATGGGAAGAAAAATTCTTTTCCATGGGAAAAATCTGGAAATCTTTTCAGACTGACATTAGAGTTTTGGAGGTTGTTTTGCTTGTTTTGGATGGTTTTTGGTGGTTTTGTTTGGTTTTGGTTGGTTGGGTTTTTTTGGCTGTTGGTTGTATCCTTTTGCTTCTGAGAACTGCAGCAATTGAGTATAATTGAGTATTCACCCTCTCCTTTGTCTCTTAAACCTGGCAGAATATCTACATGATTAATTTCAGGTCTCTTTTGAACCCCACTTTGAAAAGAAGCAATCTATGAAAGCCTTCTATAGTGAGTTTGCAATATAACTAAAAGTATAAGTATAATTTAATTCTATTTATGTGGCTCATTAAAGCCAACTTTGAATGAAATCTACATATACACACACATATAAATTGTGCCAAACAATATGAATTACTCTTGCCACATTTTCTTTCCAGATATGACACCTGCAATGAGGTACTATTGAGTTCTACTCAGCACTAAATTACTTATTTTCAAAATTCTTTCTTTTAGAGAAGGTGTTCCCAGAATAAGCAGTTAAAATCAGTAAGGGACATGGGAACCTATATTCCAAATAGTATGTTTTCTTTACTAGTAAGATAACAGCTAGGCAGAAACTCAAGCACAAAGATGGCCAGAGAAATAATTGTTTGAGAAGTGGGGATTTTTTCATGGTGGTAAATTTTTTGTTTGCCTGATGTTGTCCAAGTTTTTTCCTTGATATTTTGCTGATGGTGTTTCCTGTAAATTGCTTTTTAGCATGAAAAGATGCATTTTTTTGTAAGATAATTGCAGGGTCTATAGTTATACATTTCTGTGGAGCCTGCTGGCTGCAGTTACACCTTACCTTGGTTTTAAATAACATTAAATAAAAGGAAGAGTCTGCTTGAGAAATGATCTTAAACATTGGGTCTTCATTTTGTCAGTCTCCAGCAGTGAACACTGCAGAACAGCAGCAGGTTGCAGAATGAAGATAATGCAGAAATCAAATGCACTTTGTCCTATTTTGCTGTAATCCTATTAAGAGCAAACAGCAGGGCAAAAGAACAATGTAGGTGGCATTATACCAGAGGCTTTTGTCCCCTGCTGGAAGACTGTAATTTTATAATCTATCTCTTATCAATTTAGTAAAAGAAATATTTTTTTCTGTCCAGATATAAAACAGTTTTAGTGCTCAAACCAATATTTAGATTTACTTAGTAATATCACAATTTTCTGGATAGAAGGAAAATCTAAGCCAGCCTTTCAGAATTGTTGATGAAGTTCTGTCATTTTATCAAGTGAAAAGGAATCCTCTAAGCGTGGATGTTAGCTCAGTGCTGGGACTAGCCAGAATTGTACACAAACCCCTTTGTCCTGTGAGCTTCTTAGTTAACATGTTGTTAATGATTGGCTTTCTCTGTAAATTCAGAAGATGGTGAGTAACTGGGAGTTTAAACTTGCTCTAAGCTCTATGTTTCTGCAGGCAAATCACACCATAATGCTACTTGCAATTTGATGTTAAAAGAGGTAAGTTCAAAGCTAAACATGGGCAAATTAATCAGTGCACTGCACTGCTTTTCCATGCTGCATCTTTGAAATGCATACATCAGATAGTAACTGGTGGAGGATGGGAGCCAGCAGCAATGAGAGGACAAAGATTTGGAAACCAATAAAGGGCATGGAACTGGCTGGAAATTCCAGCTTCAAACAAACCTGCCCTTAGATCCATACATATCTGAGGCTGTTTCACTATTACATTGAAACTGAGGAGCATTTATAACTACTGGAATAGGGACTTTTGTCCTCTCTGAGCTCCAGGGGATGAAACCTGCAGCTAATAGGGTGACAGGCCATTTGCTCTGGGGATCCAGCTGAAGGAGAAAGGATGCAGTGTTCTTGTACCTGCTGTCTAATGGCCTCCTGTGCAGACAATGAAGAGAGAAAGGCAGTTTAGTGTGCTGCTAAGAAATGGCTCAAAACCATTGAAACCATTTTGATCTGTCAAAAGCTCAACAGATCTCTGTTGCATCTTGTGTCTGAATTTCAGCTGATAGCACGGTGCTCTGAAGTCTTTATGTAGCTGGAGCTGGTCTGTCATTTGGAAATTCACTTGTAATTTAAGACTTACAGGGCAGGGAGGCCTCACAAAAGATTTCATGTGAACAGAAGCAGTGAGCATAATGCACCCACTGGCATAATGTAATTATCAGAATTTCAGTGACATTTGAAATGGTGGTTTTGGCACCATCTTGTCACATTTAAGGTCTTCTGCCACAGGTGTTATAGGTGTTATGTACCCAAAGAAGCAAGAAAAGCCATTGGAAAAGTCTGATCAAGTAAAATTTAAAAACAAAAAACAAAAGAAAAGAAAAAAAAAAAAAGAAAAAGAAAAAGAAAAGAAGGGAAGTTGAAACCACTTTTAGCAGGGATCTATTATATCACCACAATAATTAGGAGCAGCAGAAAACTGACAGATTAATGTGACAGCACACTGGAAAGGAAGGAGGCAATTCAGATGGATCATTGAATCAGTGCTTAGTGCCTCAAATTCCTTATCATTTAAACCAGTGTGTAAACTACTTTTGGCATCAGAAGGATATTTCATGGCAATTTCTTTAGTAGCAGCTAAAAGCTGGACCATCACTGGCTCTTAGCAGTAACTCACACAAGAAACCCCAAAACAAGTTTGTTCAATGATAATGCTAAGAGCACTAGGTTTGGTTCTCAAATCTGCTGCACCTGCACAAATTCTGTTTAAACTTGATCATCACATTACAGAGCTCTCTTATTAATATAAATATTATTTGTGCTTGTTTTTCTAAATGATTAAGTAAAGTTAGTAAAGTTGTAAGTTAGTAAATTGACAGCTATGACAAATACTAAAGTTGGCTATGAAATTTGAAAATGTATTCTTTATTGCATACATGTCCTTTACAGAGAAAAAGTATGACTCATTCCACTTTACTTCCAATTTTTCCAGAGCTGAGGGCCATGCTACTACAGTTCCCAGCTAAAAAGCAGGCAGCAAATCCTGTCTGGAAGCCTCCAGTTCCCTCTTCTTAGAAAAGTTTATTAGAGTGGACAAGGAGTCACTTAGATATGAGTTAGATGCCTTTTGCTGCCATTAGAAAGATTGAGGCTTGGGTTGGAAGAAAATACCATGTTTCCTACAGACAGGAAATTATGCTTTTCACCTGCATCCTTTCACATTAGAGAAGCCAAGAATTACAACACTAAAAATTTCGTAATCTCTCTGTTGCCCATAGCATGTAGTCTCATCATGCAACCTGTGGTAAGCATTCTCATGCCATTTTGTAACACTGTGATACATCAGGCAACACTGTACTCAGACACATTGATCAAAAACTATTTAACTGGCATATCTTTACTAAATCACTTCTCAAAAATTGTGAAAACTGCATTGAAAAATTGCCTGACAAACAGCCATGTTTGCCAATTTCCAGATTTTTTTGTGGATATCAGAATGTTGATTTTCTTAAACATCTAGTAATTCAAGACCTTTGAGCAGAAGGGTAACTTTTTTCCCCTTTAGATTAAATAATGGCAAGTTATTTGATTTATTTGCAATCAAGTCTATCAGCTAGTTGAACGAAATGGATCATCATCCAAGTGTGATGGAACCATGGAAATATAGGAAGAAAGAAAAGCACTTTCAAAACATTTTTCTGTTTCAAAGAACCTTTCAAGGCAGACACTGATTTCACTGTTGAAAGTTTTCAGTGGCAGTGATGCATTACTTAATTTCCCATTTTTGCACGCAGATCTTGAGGCTCTTCTGGAGGTACCTATATTGTATGATTGGACTGTGTTCTGACCTCTAAGTTGAATACAACATACTGGTTTTAAGCTCAAATGTGCCAGCTGGGGTCCAGAGACACTTTGGACTGAATTAAGAAACAACAAAACTTGTTGTGAATGTTAAGAATGGACTAAAACTCAAGCAAACAATCTCACAGAAACTGTCATTCCTGCTTCCTGAGCCCAAAAGTGGAACTAGTTTAACCGTGCTGCACCGTGTACTCCAGAGCTTCCTATGCTGATGTCAAAGTCTCTGCAGTCATAGCAAAGGATATAGTTGGGTTTGCAATGGGGCCAAGGTAAAGACAGAGCCTTAACCTAGATGGAATGGAAGAATCCTTCACTGGTCCAGCATATTTGGGACATCTGAACAAGGCTTTGGGTCCCTGCTTTACCTATTAATTTGCACACCATAGTTTGGTTTTGAAGGCATATAAATACGTATTCTTATACCTAAAGCTCCTGTTGAACAAATAAAATTGACCTAAGGCAAATACTTCATGGCACTTGAAAAAAACCCAAAACTCAAGTATTGTTCAAATTTTGATTTATTGTGACAGCAAAAAATATACTGCCATCTTTGTATGCCATTACCTAAACATCTAATTTGCACGAACAAACTAATTCAACAACATCAGTGATTGCACAACTAAATACTGTTGAGCATGTTCCATGCTGCTTCTCCTTTACATATTAAACAATTAATGGTCTTTGCTAGTTTTCTTCCACATGTTTTACTGGTTTAGGTACAGAACATGAATTTACACTAATTTAAAACAGTATTACTAAAAAGAGTGCAGATTACATGTATGGAAGGGTTTATTTTTGTTTAAAATTACCTCATTTAAAACTGATTCCTAGGTAGCTTCAGGTAAACTGAAAGAAGTCCTATTTAAAATGATGAGTTTTCAATTGTTCAAAATTATACATCAAATTGATCACTACTATTTTTTACAAAAGTAAACACTCAAGCTAGGTTTTCCTGTGCCCTATGTCTAGCATGGATAATTAACTTGATACTTGAAGCAATGGCATTCGGTGCTGCCAGTAATTTAGAAGAGAATGTTCACTTTGTGTGGATGTAAATTCCCACTTAAAGTAGAGCTCCGTTCCTTTCACCATCTGTGATCAGATTCACAAATCAAAGCTTACACCACAGGGATTTCTTCTAAAACTGGTAGACAAAGGTCCTAAAGAACAATAAAAATGGTTACAAAAAATTACAGTCAGAGTTGCTCTGCTGGTTAGAGTGAAAGATAGTTGTGTATGAGCTAGTATAAGAAGTTGTGTTATTTTGTCAGCACAAGCATTGACATGGGATGTCCAGGGAAATGGAGTCACCATCCCCTAAATTGTTCAAGAAATCACTGGGTGAGGCATTTCGTGTTATGGTTTAGTTGGCTTGGTGGTGTTCAGTCAAAAGTTGGGCTCGATGGTCTTGGAGCTCTTTTCCAGCTCTAATGATTCTGTGATTCTAAAATCACTTTATTTTGTCTATTCGAAGCCACTGCTGGATCAAATCTTGTATCAATTCATTGAATGGTTTCTGTGCATTTTCTTGATTCCATTTGTAACACAATGAAAATAGCAATATTGTCACATAGTCATAAAAATTTTTAATTTGTATGCTACCTCTTGAGATCATGTAGTCTAGGTTCCCTGGTCAAGCAGGATCAGACAGATCCAGCAGTCCTGGAGCTTGTCCAGCCAGCTTCTAAATATCTTCAGGGCTGGTGATGCCACAACCTATCTCTAGCCTAACCTATTCCAATGTTTGACTGTCTTCACAGGAAAAATTAAATTTATTGTGTTCAGGTGGAATTTCTTTTATATTTTTTCCTCTTGTTCTGTTAGTGGGTAACACCAAGAAGAATCTCTTGTTTCCCTCATCATTCCCTCACATCTAGTATTTGCATACCTTGAGAAGATCTCTTCTGAGACTTCTAGACTGAAAAGTCCCACCTCTCCAGTTTGTTTAAATGTTTTCTAGCCTGTTCCTCCTCCATCAAGGGTAAACCTTGGTCCAAAACTTCCCTCTGGCCTCAGAAGCATAGCCAGGATCCCTAAAGGCCAGTTTTAAAAGTAAAGACCTTATTTACCAAGGGGGGAATTTTTATCTCTTAGTTAGGCTGGTTGAGGCACAAATATGTCTGGGGTCTTCTCTCTATCACTGCCAGGAATTGCTTTCATGGGTCAGGAACTAGGTTTAGTCTGCTAAACTCTTTAACAGGACCTTGCAATAGGCTTAGTTCATCAAGAAAGTGGAAGATTCCTAATGGAGCATCTACTGTCTACTATGGTCTATACTGGAACCAGTTAATTATTCCCTTCAGATTTCAGGCAAAGGGCTGATAAAGGCATCCAAAACAACCTGGGGACCTGATCTGCAGCTGGTGATAGCTACACGTACAAACGATTAAGGAAGGAAAGATGATCAATGCAGTGTGAATTATTAGTGGGCAGCTTCCAAATGAGGCAAGTTAATAAAAACAGGGTCTAATTAAGTCATGCTCCCTGTGTCTTATCTCTGCCTGCATGCCTGATGTAATGGCTGTTATTCAGGTAACTTGTCTGGAAAGTACAAAAGAAAAGTAGTTTGTTGCCCCTCTTGGAAGAAATAAGGTAGGAAAATACAGTAATTTCACAATTATAAGCCGCACCATTTTGACTAAAATTTTGCTCCCACCCCGGAAATGTGGCTTACACTCAGGAGTGGCTAAAAGGTGAAAAATTTTCTGAAATTTCCAACCCTGGAAGTACCAGCCAGGGTGCCAAGCCGAGCACCTGCCAGTAAAACCCAGGATTTTGTGATTGTTAAAAGTTGGTTACTCTGTTGCGCGGCGGGTGGGGCTGGTTCAGTGCCGGCAGTGCGGGGGGGAGGGAGGCGGGGGGCTCCGTGCTGCCATCCCCACAGCCCGTGGGGGAAGCGGGGGGCTCCTGCCCCTCCTGCCATCGCTGCTGTGGGTGCTGGTGGGCTCCGTCCCCACCTGCCACCTCGGGGCAGTTCCGGGCCGGGGCGAGCAAGCCCAGAGGTGGCGGTCGGCCCCGAGCGGCAGCACCGAGCTGGGCCACCTGGTCCCGTCGGCAGCCCTGAGTGGGCCGAACCTGCGCAGCCTTAGTTGAACCAGAAAACCCCGCCATCCCGTGATTCTGTTATTATTTGGCAACTTTGTTGCACACAGGTCCTCGCTGCGAACGACAGAGCGGCTTATAATCAGGTGCGGCTTATTTATGGACAAAGAACAAAATGTTGCCAACACCCGGAGATGCGGCTTGTAGTCAGTGCGGCTTGTAATCGTGAAATTACTGTAATTAGAGAAAACTCTACTGGGAATGTGAATGTGGAAATTTTTTTTTTATTTCTTGGAAGATATGAAATCTGACATACTTCTCATTAAAACTTTCTGGGTGTAGAACTGCTGAAGATATGTGAGACTGTACTTTGGGTGCCAGAATATATGAAGCTACAATTCTTACGTGTTCCAACCAGTTAAAAATGAAATCACCATCTCTGGAAATGATTTCAGTAACTTTGCTAGTGCAAACTCTTTCCTGAGGGAGTTTACATTGAAGCAGCATTCTCCTAAAGATGGTATGAGAAGTCTCTGGAGCTCTTTCCACCACCACTGTCATTCAACTGAAAAAAAATTCAATCAGTGGGTACTGCTTTTAGATGGAAGATAGAAATGCTGAAATAAATAAGACATTTGGTAGGTAGAGTCTGGTTCTGTAATCCATGTAATTACTGTGAATTTTATATATCACCCAATAGTAAGAATAATTTAATTTATGTATGGTTGTAGGATAAATTTTCTGATTTTTGACAGTAATAATATAATTTATCTTTTGGTTTTAAATATTTCTGCTAATAATAATAAAAAAAAGGGATCAATTTTTTCAGAAATTTTGTTCCTCGGCCATTCAGAAGAAAATAAAATCTGTCATTTCAATCCTTCCCTTGTATTTAGTATCTTTGCCTGGGTCTCTATTGCAAACATTTTTAAATGGGCTGCAGGCATAGGTTTGCCAAGCAGGAAGAGGGAGCCTAGAAAAATGGGTGTCTGTCCACTGACACAGTGCACAATCTTCTTTCTACTCCAAAATATCTCCCCCTAGGAGAGGTATTAAAGAGGCTTTGCTATACTTTTCCCCAACACTTCAAGCTTTAACTTATGATCTTATGATTTATCTTTATTTCTATTTGTTCTACTGAATCCATGGTTGAAATACTGTTGAAATTCCCAGAAAAGGAGGGATACTTACTCTCTTGAAAAAGTATATGTTCTGTGAATAAAGTGGCTGACTGGAGAATATTTTCCTGAACTTTTCATTATCAAAAAGATGTGAGAATATGAGATTGTGGGAAATATTAAAATATTTTATATGTGTTAATATTAAGTTCTACATGCCTCTCTTTTAATTAATTGGAAGGTATTATATTTGTCTTGCTCTAAGACAATTAATGATAAGCAAGCATTCCAGCACTAAGTGCCAATGGATTGGCCACATAACTAAAGAAATAAATTGATTATGGAATGTGAAGTTTCTGCCAGATCTATGCTTTTTTGCAAAGAAGGCTCATGAGCAGCTATTTCAGAAACTTTTATCCATCAGATTGGTTTAGAAGAAAAAAGTTGAGAGCTAGTGAGTCTAGCAATGTCTTGGAGAGATTTGAAATCAAGAAGAATCACTTCATGGATGGAAAGCAAAATGGCCTATTACTCTGTTATGTAAAGAGAAAATCTTTCTGTGAGTGACCTGATCAAATAAATATCCCACAACAAAATTTAAGTTTAATTTATAGTTTCAGAGCTTCTTATGACTATGTATAAGTCTAGGGTTTTCTATGAAATAGTTAAATATTTATTTTTTTTAAAAACTGTTCTGCTATGGCTTCTGTAATGTGCCACAGCTCCCACGGGGCTGTAGGAAAATATCTGTGCAAATTCCACAACAACAAATTTATGTTTGAAAGATCTTATCTGATGAGAAATTTTGACAATCTTCTGACAACCTTTAGGATGTGACTATAGGAAATGCTAACACACATTTGTCCTAAGTGTTTGTGAATCTGTCTGAGTTTGTGCTGTTACTTCACAGCAGACTTTCTGTGCTATATCATCACTGAATAGCAGGCTTGGAAGCTCTGCTGTTCCATCTTTTATCCAATAATTTTAAAATCCACTTAATATTTGCCTCTCTTTCTACTTTTCTGTTATGAGTGAAGTGTGTCACTCCATCCACATCTACCCAGTTTGAGTTCGTTTAACTTGAACATAGTCAAGTGGCTTCTGCACAATTGTATTAGTACCCCACAGATGCATATAAAAGGATTGAGAATTATACTTTCAGCTGATTTCTTTCTTGACAAGCATTTCTAATTTACCACTTGTCCTGTTTTTAATCAGATTTGAATTTCTGTCAGGCTGAGATGCATTCTGTGTTTAATGAAGCAAATTGTTGATTAAGGCCTTTGATATCATAAAAATTATTTGGCCCTTATTTTCTATAATTTTTACCTCTGTTATTAAAGAATTATGCTGAATTTGGAATGATGAGGCTGACAGCGATATTGGTAGCAGTCTAACTCTTTATTATGTTGTTGGTACAGCCTTTATTACACTAATACAATGCAGTCTTTATCACTCTAGTGCAATAATTTCTTCTAGGGCATAACCCTTTAATGTTCTTTAATGTCAAACATTTCAAACTCAAAATAAATTTTAAAAAAAAGTGGTTTCATTGCTTTCAGTGTGCACAAAAATATATATCTTCCCTTTTCATTGTAATGCAAAATGGTTAATTTGATACAATTCATCTCAATTAAGTGCAGTCTAACTGATTCTTTATGAATGCCGTGTCATTATTGCTTTCATAGAGGTTATTTACACCCATCCTACCTTCGCTCTACTAGATTGGGACCTTAAATGTATTTGAATGTTATCCTAAATTTAACTAGAAGTGGCTTTCTGGTGTTCCTACTGCAGGAAACTGTAGTCCTGACATTGAAAGTTCAAAAATCGAAAAAGCAGCTCCCAAAGCCTCCAGTCTACTGCTAATTTGCTATTCTACTTGCAGTTGATGTTTCCTAAATTTTTCTTTCAGTGATTTTAGATATGCACTATATATATGGTAGACTCCTTCACTTTTTATTTCATCTTCTTCTGTTGTCAAACAGTTCTTTTTTTGCAGCAGTGATTATTACCTCCTGCTGTATGCACTGAGAGCAGCACTGTCCTACATTTTCCTAGACTATTATAAGGAGCTGCTATTTGCTCTTTGCGTGATAGTATCTCAGTTCCTTTGCTCTGCTTTCTCTGTGTTTGCTTTAACATGATCTCGTGTGTTCTGAGTACAGGTGATAGGGATTTTATTCACCCTCCCACATGCGCTTCTTACAATGACATCAATAGTCCTCCATCTTCACAGTACCAGATCAATTGATACATTCTTGACTTGGTTTTTAGCATTACACTGTGCTGTTGAATCATAGTTATCCCATGATTGCCTAATGCCCCAGAATATCATTTGCCTTCATCACTTCCAATGGATAAATTCCACTTCAGAGCAGAAATTCTCAGTATTGAGTGGGTGATCTTGCATTTAATTCACTGAAGTAGCATTTTTAGAATATACAGTATTAAAGACAGTGTTTTCCTTATTCTGAATCTTCTGAATCTCTGCAATATGAAGGCTATTGCTCAGCTTTCCATCACATCATCACCAGATATCATCAGGAGACTTCCACTCTTTGTCTTAGACCTCTACATTTAGCAGAATTTCTAAGTGACCTCAAGCTCTACTCAGGAGTTCTATTGATAAACTACATACTTAGATTGTATATTTAAACATACTCATTTTTCTCTCTCTCCCCCCACAACATCTTCTCCATCTGACAGGATTTTATTAATCCCTTCCTTCTTCAGCTGCAATAATAAAATGTCTAGCATGACATCCCTTCAGATGATTTGCAGTAATCCAGAGAGATTAGATCAATTGCATCTCATCTGTCTGAAAATTTATATAACTCTTCATGTGAAAAATAAATAAAAGTAAGATTTGTTTAAGAAAGTGTCCAAATGATAACAAAGAATTGCATATTAATGCAACTCCTCCAAACCAGAACACACAACTGCTCATGTCATTTTAAGTCTTCAATGAAAAAAAAAATTTCTGCTGACAAACTCCTTCATTCTTCTGTTTGTTGAATACATTGAAGTAGAGCCGGAAGGGGAAAAAAAGATCATTCTACTTTGTGGCATATTTTAGTGTTTGGAAAACTGTTCTCATGCTGGCTTAGATCAAAACCCAGAAATCTGAGTTTTGCTTGGGAAGAGTATGGGGTTTTGGCGCTAGGAGCATCCACCTGTCTGCCTGTCCTGCTGCTCTGGGAAGACCCAGAACTAGTGGTTATGGCACCCAGCAGGTGCTTTATTGAGGAACCACGAGCTGGCAGGACACCAAGAAAAGTTTCAAAGCTTGTCTGGTGGCAGATTTCCAATGGGATTTCATCACAATTGGACTATTTTAGCACGCAATTTGCATTCTGAGGATATAAAAAAATTGCAAAAATAAAACGTTTTCTCTGGATTTTCTGACCAGCTTTAATGTTGATTATTCTTGCTATGGGAAAAAGCAGATAATCTCTGCGTGCAACACAGATTGCAAACTGTCTACTGTGCTGGAACTTGCTCTGAACACACTTCTGGTGTCTCCTGTTGGGGTTTTGAGTGCACTAAGAATTTACCTTTCCCTGCCCAGCTTCCCATGGCTTCCTGCCCTCAGCCCAGGACTCCATGCCTGCCCCCCAGGGCTGTCAGTCCCTGTCTCACTGGTGCTGAAGCTGGACTGGTCTCCTGCTCCCCACAGCTCTGCCCAGTCCTGAATGGGGACACATGACAAAAGACCTCCACTGCTACCAGGCTAAGTTGATACTACATTTCTTGGTTGATGCTTTGACAGGACATGCTTTTAACCAGCCTGGGTTTCCAGCTAGGTCATAGCCCTCTCTGCTGTTGTGGGTATACTGAGATTTCAGAGCTGGCAGCAAGTCTTCGATGATTAGTGAGGTCCATATTTATCAGAACTCTCAGTGTAGCTGAGAAGGAAATGGGTTTGGTGAAGCAAAAATACCTTGCAAGGGTCACAAGAAGTCCCTGGGTCCTCATAAAATTTAAAGTTTTTACACAAATTGCAATCATAAAACACATTTTGGATTCTAACATGCTCTGGATTTATAGGGTTTGACGTAAATGAATTAATTTGGTTTGGAAGTCTGGTCATAAGGCAAAATCGAGGGCATAAAGTACTTATACTGTAGCTATATGAATATTTTATATTTTTATAAACCTGAAGAATTGGCCCAGAATTTAACCATATAAAAATTATTTCTTATTATTAGCTGATGTAAAACCAGATTTGTCAGTGAACTAGGGTTATTAATTTTATGTAAATGTCTGGAATAAAGTCTACTTTCAAATTTGATAAGAACTATAAATATAATATTAAGTGTATAGAAAAAAGTTCATGCTATGGAATTGACCCATCCAGAAAAAATAGTAACCTAGGAAGCTTTTTTAAAAAATAAGAAGATTTTTTTTTTTCACATCACTTTCCCAGTTCAATTTAGTGTGATCAAATTTATGAGCTAGAACACTGGGATGAGGAGGAAGACAGAATTTCGGAGTGTTGAAAACCAGATCAGTGAGTATTTAAGCTAGCATTTCCTGCAGAAAGGACGTAAACTGATGAATAACTAAGGAGGTTAATTGTAGCTTTCTTTTTACCCCTCATATTTACAAACCTTTCTAAATGTATTACCTATTTCTGTTTGACGTTAGATTGAGCTGATGGTGACTCAAAAGTACATTTCTAACACAGAAGACAATCTGCTGCCTTTTTGTGGTAGGTAGTTTGTTTAGCTGGAACTCTACAATATTCATACCCAGCTTGGATCTCCAATGTATTTGTAATAACATAAAAATTATGCTTTCTAGGCTACAGGAATCAGTGTGAGAATCTAAGGAACTAAGATGAAGGAGTGTAATTTCTCAGATATTTCATGACATACTGCAGTTATTTAGGAAACACGCATAGCCCCGAATGTAAAGTTTCTAAACTGAAACTTGCGGGCAAAACAATATTCAGGGCTTAGCCCCAGTTTCAAATCCAATTCACATTTCAGAACATTGATGTTTCCTTTTGCAAACAATTTCAAATGCACAGTTACAATTTTTTTTTAATCCTGCCTAATATAAATAAAGCTTATGCTCCAAGACAAAAACAAGTCATTAAGCCAGAGGAGGTATGAAGAAATGTGTCCTATGAGCAATTTATCCAGAAGCTGTCTATGCTTGAACTTCCTGGTCCTTTTTAAATCATCTGGTGCTAACCACAGTGAGACAGGATGCCGAGTAAAACAGACAAACGGTATGATCCAACCTGTCAGTTTTTGTAAAGCTAAGTCACAAACGGAGGTGGTTTTATCTTATAGATAACAATGGCAATTACATGCTTGTTAGTACATCTTAACCTATTTTCCCCTTGATTTATGCAGAAGGTGACAACTGAAGCTAATCTATGACAACTATTGTTAAAGCACAACTATTGTGGAGTTCTAGAATCATTTAAGAGTAAGCACTTTTGTTTCTGTTGTCTCCGAATATCTTGGTAAGTGTCTATACATGTGTAAATTTTCCTTTGCCTTTGTATCTCCCAAAGTGTGGCAATACTAATGGCATTTGGGTTCTGTATTCAACACAGATTATATAATGACTGTTTTTTACCGTGTACCTCTCTAATGTATTTATAAACTCAAATAACTGCTGTATTGGGAGTTATACCATATCTTAGAAATTGAGACTTCAAACGAACATGGTATTCTTTTTTTCTGCTATTCCCTTTTCTGATATCTGTTCTTCTCTCCGTCCCCCATCCACCCCACTGTTTTCTCCCCTTCACTCTAGATTATATCCCTTTTACTTCCATTTGGATTTCCTAGCTGAGAAGAAAGTGAATGAAGACTTCAGGAGTAGGCTTCCTGGTATTACTTATTAGCAAGTAACATGAGGTCTGAAATATTTCTTGAACCAACCTTTCTGTGCTTTTATTCAGTCTTTTTGACCAGCTAGTGTGACCTACAGAGATGTTACATTACTCCAGTGATTTGCTGTCTTTGCATTCCTGAGACATAACAAAGTCAATAATAAATAAACTTCTAGTGTTCACCTCCTGTAGATTTCAAGTGCTTCCTGTCTCAATGAATTATGTTTTTCTTAAAATGTAAGCTCCCCTGGCTATAAAATGTGAAGTTCTATGACTTAAAAATTCCTGGATACATTTATTTGTCTTTAACAAAAACCAGCTTGGCACTGTGTGAGGTGGCTAAACCTGCAGTGCATGGAGAGAGGCAGGCACTGTCAACTGACGTGCACCAGTCCGGAGCACGGGGCACAGAGCTGCCTGAGCACGCTGGTGGGGACTGCAGAGGAGATAACTTGCACTTTACTCCTCTCTTGACTTCAGTACCTGGCTGGGATTGAATGGAGAGGCTTACATTGTTCTGCAGTCCTTAGCCTGGTCACTAGAGCTCTCTGTAAGACAAGGAGGGCTTGGGCATGTACTCATTTTTTAGAAAGCTACCAGTAAAGATACTGAAGGTTCTTTAACTACCAGCTGTTCTAGGTTGACCTTTTTATGAACTTCTTTCATTTTGGTATAAACAATAAAAGATTCATTGCCTCAGAGACATGGATAAAGGCAGAATGCCTGGATCACAGAGCAACACCCAGCTAACTGTCCTGGTTTAAAGGGACAGTATTGCCAGGAAAAAGGAAAAGGCAGGAGTTTTTTTTTTTTCAAAAAATGGATAGTGAAAATCCCCTCCCTCCCAGTTTACTATAATTTGGAAATTCAGGAACTCTCAGGCAAAAGGTATGGGTTTGGAATAACAGTTCTTTACTGATGTATCTACAAGACAAACAAAATCAGCATCAGCTATGAGAAAAAAAAAACAGTGACAGAACAGAACGAAACTCAGTCTCAGCCCCTTTTTCCATTCACAGATGCCCCTCCTCATCCGCACAGTCCCGATGGAGCAGGGCAGGGCAGCCTCTCAGTCGCAGCTGCTGCAGGAGCAGGGGAGCGAGGCGGCAGCGCCGTTCCAGGTGGGAGAAGGGTGAGGAAAGCACTCTGCTCACCGTGGGCGTCCCGGTTCTCAGCGCTGTTCTCAGAAGCAGGAAGCTTTAGCAGTCGGAGTGCAGGGGCCTGGTCCCACCACGGAGGAAAGCGACCTCTTTCCCTGAGTTCGGACCGGCGAGCGAGAGTGTCCCCCCCACCCCAAGGAAGGACAAAGCCGCCCTCGACCATCCACCCCCCACCCCTCAAACCCCCTTCCACAATCAGGCAATCAGGGCTGACCCAGCCATCCCTTTGTCTTGAGCACTTAACAGCTAAAGGGGAGCAGCTCCAGTCAGCTTAACATAATAACGGGAAAAATTTCTAAAATTCCCCCAACCCCCAACACTAACTCAAGGAGAAGAAAGCACAGTGGAAATGCCAAATCAAAGCAATAAAAATCAGAATATTAAGGATCTGGCTCTATTAGTATTTTGGGTTTGGGCTGCAATGCAATACTGGGACAAATCCCTTGATTGCTCCTAACAGTGGTTTGGTTTAAAAAAAGCTTTAGGTACAAAAAATGAGACTCCTTTCAGCAATAAAGACATTAGAAACTTTGCTTCAGGTTTTCACCAAATGTCTAACCTCTAATGGGAAGATAATGTTTCCAGCAGAATTGAAATCACATGTCCAGAAAACTCACTAGCTTGAATTAACCCCCCAAACTGCATTTATTGGAGACATAGAATTCTCAGCAACTGGACTGATCTTCTTCTGCTCTTCTTGTACTGAAGCTTGGATGAGCAAAGAAATAAATTTAAATGATATTGGACCATAAATGAAAAGTTAGATTTTTGCAATGGATGGAAGAAAGAATTCAGCCATGAAAATGGATGCTGCCTAGCACCCCCTAATATTAGATTAATTTTAGAGCAATATGCAGAAAAAAAAATTGTTGAGATAGGAGCTATTGAACCAAGAGGCAATGGGAAACAAGAAAAGTTTTAAGTATCATTAACTCATTTTAATGTAATTTTCTTTAGTTTATTTGGTTATTGAACTAACAGCCCTGAATACAAGATAACACATAGCATTTCATTGAAGATGTATAGGCTATACATACACTCTCAATGTTCCAGCTATTGAAAGTATTGCTAATAGAATTTCTGAATGCCTTCAGATCATTCCTTTTGATATGTACAGTGTCATCTGGGAAAACCACACTAATGTACTTTTAAAATGTCTGATTGGCCACTCATAAATTGTTTCTGTTGTTAAATGTAGTTCTCTATTCACATGCAAATGAATTATTTAATAGGATATATTTCAGTAAAATTGCTATTTTTCTTTAGCAATTGGTGCTTTACCTTTTCAGATACTCTCTTAAAAAAAAAGAATCCAGCAATTTAAAATGACAGAGAAAAGTAGATCTTGGACTAAACTCTATCAGTTGTTAAATGAAACTGCTTTTCAGTTACATTGAAATGAAAGCCCATCTACTGATAAAAACAGTAGTATTTAAAATATTGAACTGTATTTTAGAACACTCTAAATCAGGTAGTATAATCTAAAATTGCATCTCTAATCATGTGCTCTATCTCCTACTTTTGGCATGGTTTCAGCAGTTAATAAGAGAAAAAATATATAAAGCAGAAACAATGTGTAGAAATTCATAGTTGCTTAGAAATCTGGATTAATTATGACGGCATTCAAACAACTCAAATATCTTATCATCTCAGAGAATAGTTGACATATTTAGTTGACAAAGGCCTTTGAAGAGGTGTGTTCAGGAACACACTGCAGCAATATTTCCAGGTTAATTAGAAACTTGGCAGAGGCCTGCAGAGGCTTAGGTTAACAACATTTTCAGCTGAAACCAACCAGTTTAATGCAGTAAGGAGAGCTACATCTCTCTCTTTGAAAGCAGTTCTTGACTCAGAGGTACCTTATTCCCAAAATGACATCCAAAATCTAAAGTTAGATGCATGGGAGGAAGCAACATTAAAAGAGATCAGAAATGCAGTACTTACTGAGCAGGGCACTAACTAAACCTGCCTGATAGAAAATGCCAGGAAATTCCTGAAATTTTGTCACAGGCTGGGAATTAGCCCTTGTCTCAGGGCAACATGCTGACTTCCCACAGGGAACATAAAATTATATTTTATATCGCCTGTGTAACTTGAACTTTTGTATTCATGCAGTGGAGTGGGAAGGCATCTTTCACGAGAGGGCAATGCAGCAGCTCCTCAGGCAGCACTAAATCTGCCTGTGCTGTGGCACAGCTTTGAGGGCAAGCACCACACGCGTGGTCGGAAGGCACGGGATCCTTTTGGCTGTGCTGAGCTGAGTGAGCTGTGTACAGCAGATTGCACGATCCTTACATTGAAACATTGCAGTCACAATATACGTGGAAGAATCATAAGCAAAAATTTGTCATGAAAATCTGCATATCTACTTTTACAAGCAGGCTTTTACAATTAGTACATTTAATATATCTTGTGATCAACATTTGGCATTCAGCTGCTGGGAAGTGCAAATTACCAAGCTCTGGACAAATGACTTTTAGTAAGGAACAACAAACACAGTCTTAGCTCTTGGAGGAACATAAATTAAATCCTAGGAAAGGAATTGCTGCCAGCTAGCCATGCCATTCAGCAGGAAATATAATGAATACTTAGATACTATCTTAGAAATCTTTCACATGGGGTCAAATCTGACCACAGCTGCTAGCAAGCCACACAGCATCCAGACAAGAAATTTCAGACACTTCAGATCAGAGAATAATATGCCAAAGAGTTCAGATGCACATCATATCACCTTATTTCAATCTAAAATTCCATGAACTTAAAGAAGATTGAAATAAATGGGAAAGTTTTCCTTCTGCCACAGCAGCTGAAGAGTAAAATAACGGTGTTTTTTTTCTGCTTTAGTAACAAATTATCTTTTGCATCATGGTGATATTTGAAAGCCAAATCTCTCTGTGTTAGATAATAGTCCTACTATTCAGTGAAATCACTTCTGTTCTGAAAATCTTACAGTGCAAGCATACAAGCAGAGCTGATACATAAAACAAAAGGTGGGGAAGGACAAGAAAAGAAGAGACATGGGAAAGTAATACAATAACATTCTACATAACTCTTATAAAGAAATAGACTAATACTTATCTCTAGCTGGGCTAGGACATAACTGATAAAGAAAGCCATTTCTGGGTGACCAGGGTACTGTTCAGATTGCAAGATACTGACCTGGTTTCAGAATTCAAGAATCATCATACTTTGTGTTATTTTCCTGTAGGAATTTCCTTTAAGAAATTTATGGTTGATATAGAAATAAAACCTTAGCACGTTGTAAAATCAGACTAGTTAGCTGATTTAGGTTAGTATTCAGCAGCTTTTCTTTTAGAAAGAACATGTGGTTTGAATAAGTCACAGATAGACCTAGCAGAGGAATAAGGGGTATTGTTAGTTAGAAATTTGCATTACAAGTGGGCTATTGATAAGTGACAAGAGACAGGAGGTGTCTCTGTTAATGGCGATGTAGATTAATATGCATTGTGAAAATCTGCAAGCTCAGTTTGGGAAGCAAAGAGGTCTGGACAATTTTTCTTCATTATTAGCTAAAATTAATCTTGATATACAAAACCTTAGTAGGTCATCCATTCTTACAAGAGCCAATGCACTTTAGGTTGTGCTCAGATACTAGAACTGCATAAACCAAGCTATCTATACATATATATGTGTGTATATATATATATACATATATATATGAAATTATTGTATATTCCCTCAGATAAACTATTTATTGAAAATTTCTCACAGTTTCTTATACTTTTTTATATGAAATAAGTAAAGCTGGTTTGACTGTCTGGCAATACTATTTCTCCTGTTTTAGTTACCCTGACTACCTAGTATGCACTGTTTTCCTGCTCCTGAAGCCCTCCAGCCAGACACTGGAAAAGAGTAAGCACAAAATCTGCACTACAGTGTGGTGTGCTTGAAGGTTAAATAATAAGCCTATGAATGAAATTTAATATATTAACTTCAGATTTATCGTAATTGCATTTAATAACTATATAGAAAAATATACAGTAAATTCACGAATACAAGCTGCACAGAGTATAAGCCGCATATCCGGTGTGTTGGCAACATTGATGTCTTTGTCAATAGATAAGCCGCACCCGGAATATTAGCCGCACTTTAGTTCGCAGCGAACTTTCACAAAATCGTCATTTAGTAACACAATCGCGGGATCGCCGGGGCTTACTGGCTTACTGCCGACCTCGGAAACATTGTTTCCAAGTGAAAAAAGACACACCCTTTATTTACAAGCCGAAAAAGACAGGAACAATAGTGTGGTCATTTTGCGAGCATTCCCAATGGATCCGCGTTGCCTTTAAACAGCCGCTCAGCCGCGTGGGCAGGCAGCTGAGCTCCGAGCGGAGCCACATCTCCGTGCTGGCACAGGAGCGGCCGTTGTAGCCCTCGCAGCCCCGCGGGGGGAGTGCCGCTCTGGCCCTCGCAGCCCGCGGGGGGAGCGGCCGTTGTAGCCCTCGCAGCCGGGCGGGGGGAGCGGCCATTGTAGCCCTCTCCCTGTGAGCCGAGTGGCAGTTCTACCCCTCTCCCTGTGGGGAGAGAGGCTCCCCCAGCCCTCTCCCTGCGAGCCCAGCCAGCCCCGTAGCCGCACAAGACTGAAAACACTTTAAAAAGTACAGAGAAATATCACACACTTTTATCGAACTGCCGAGGTAACTCACCCCAATAACAACCCCCGCCCCTCAGTAACGCCGCCATCCACAGGTAGGCAATAAGCTGTTCTCTGATTGGTTCATCGTCGGAACAACGGGAAACCATGGATTTCAGACTGTTTTGGCTTGGGACTGGACCAGCATGATACTAGGTAAGGGCAGATATCACATTTTTGTCCATAGATTAGCCGCACCGGAATATTGGCCGCATTTCCGGGTTTCCACCAAAATTTTAGTCTTCTTGCTGCGGCTTGTATTCGTGAAATTACTGTAATAAAATGTGTATATAAAACTATATAAAAAGAATGAAAAACTACCAAGACCCCTTTTATTCCCTTTTGTCCTCATCATCCAGAAACTGAAGACCCCTTCCCAGTGGGGAACCCTGATTTCTTTAGACTTTTGGACTGTTTTGTGGTGGCATCCACAGGTACATCTTTACAAAGAACCTAACCTGTATTTTCTTAGTGTCACTCTTCAATCACATCACCACCTCTCCCTTTATAATTGTCATATTGTCATCTAGCTTTTCTTGGATCTAGGCAAGATTAGTCTCTTTGCAAGATTAGACCCATCTGAAGTTACCAGCTAATGGCCTAATCTTCTTTAAAAATAAAATAAAATAAAAAAAAGTTGGAATTAAACTTTGTATTTACAGTGCCTCATTTAAATTTTTTTCCTATCTTATAGATGTATATCTCTTCACACCAGGTCAAAAGAGGAACATAAAAATCCAGCATATTATCTCTCTATTTCCTAATTCTGGGAATGTATCCATTTGAATTTAGTTCCCAAAATATTTCAGTGAGAAAAATTCCAAATAAACAAGTTCAGTACTTGTTTTATTCCACTTGCTTCTTTCAAAACCTTTGAGTTTTGTATCGGTGCATAAATATTTTTATTCACTCAGATTTTTTTTTTTTTTAGAAATAGCTAGTTTTAAAAATTGCAATTGCTTATCCTAGGGAATATGTGCAAAAGAATGAATTAGTGGATTTGCACAAGTAGTAGTTATGCTGGTATTTTTTAATTTATTTTGTCTCTGACTTTTTTGCCTTAATAATGTTCTTCTAATATAGATTTTTAATGTTTGATATATTTTATTATTTCTTCTTCTTTTCCCTAATGTTTATTCAGCTACAGTCTGCAAACTGGTTTTGTATGCTTTTGTGTCTTTAAATATTTGCACTTATAGGAAGACTCCTACATGTACATTTCTGGTGATGATTCTAATGAGGTACCCCAGTCTTCAGGGCACAGTTCTGTCAGCAGGTGCTCCATATAAGCTTGCAGGTTATTTTCACAATAGTGTAATTTTCTGGAATGATTCAGCTTGCAGTGGGGGAAATACTGGCATAAGGCCCAGAGAACTCAAGCATCTCTTTTTCTTCAGAACTAATATTTACAAGTTAAATACCACATGCTTGATAATATAAATAAAAAGTTAACATTACCAATACTGGTTGCATTGTACTGGCAGTATTTTTATGGTGGTCAATTTTTGTTGTTTAAAAAATCCAAAAAGACCAACAACCAAAGCTCACTCCTCACCCCCAAAAGTTCAAGTTGTTGTTAGACTTGTGACTACAAAAGCACAGATGTTTAACATCAATTTTAAGCTTTTTAGATTTGCTTACAGGTCTCTCTTTTCATTCTATTTTTTGGTTACAAAACAAGAAATAAACCTTGGATAAATTATTCACTCTTTTGACTTATGTGATGGCAGTGCACAGTGGCCACCCATTAAACAAAGGCCCCTTTATGTGCTTGTGGCAACACATACACTACATAAAAACACCGTGTGTTGCCTACATGTCACAAATATTTTTACTGGTGCTGATAGGTTTTTAAAATATTGCAAAAAAGAAACACATTATTAATTCATTCGGTATTAAAAATCCTTCCCGATTGTGGTATTGTTGGCAAAATAGAGTATGAATTAAAAATCTATAATTAGAGACTTTGAATTTTAAACAGAAGTTTAAAGAGAATGTTACATATCCTCTTTCCAAACTTCTCTGTTACAAGTTCATGTTAATACTATGAGAGATTGAAAAATTTTAATTACAAAAAAATCAAAGCAACATACCTTAATTTAAAAAGCTATTATGCCAAACACAATTTTAATCAAAATTAAGCAACCTTTCTTTAATCAAATTTTTTTGACTTTTTGGAATTTTTCTCAAAGAAGAGGCATGACCTTCTACAGGTTTACAGCAGCAATCACAAATTTTTGTCATCTCTGTATGCTGGTCCTTAGAATAATTGCAGCCCTGAGTCCAAAAATGAATTCTGTAAACGATCTTTGCTGGAAAGTGTTTTTAAATGATCTTGCAGCAGCTAAGTGTATCAATCATCAGTTGACTTTTTGACAGCGTTCTTCCTGGTAAAATCAATATTAAGTCGCACAGGTAGTACACTATGAGAGATTTCCATTTTGTATCCACTTCCAGGAGTTACTGCCAGGGAGCAGCTGCGGTGCTGCCCTGTGGGGACAGAGGTGCCAAGATACAGGAGGTGGAGGGGGAGCTCCTGCATCCTGGCCAATGGTGGGGAGGCAGGCAGGGCCAGTGGGATCATCGATCATAAAACACTTTGTGTTGGAAGGGACCTTCAAAGGTCACCCAGTCCAACCCCTCTGCAACAGGGACATCTTCAAGTATATCAGTTTGCTCACAGCCCTCCAACATGACCTTGAATATTTTCAGGAATGGGGTATCTATAATCTTCCTGGGCAACCTGTTCCAGTGTTTACTATCCTCATTGTAAAGAGGTTAGTCTTTAAATCTAGTATAAATCAACCTTCTTTCAGTTCAACCAATAATCCTTGTCCTATTACAAAAAGCCTTGCTGTGGCATTGTAGCAGCATGTAGAAAGTGGTTGCATAGCCTATCTCCCTTTGTATTTGGCATGCCAGTCACTGCAGTGAGGAGCTGAATTCAGGCTGGCACACCCATGGTGGTGTTGAAGGGGGAAAGAGGTGTCTTGCCAGCGAGTCAGGTGTGTGCACCTTCCATCTGCACAAAGAGCATATGCTCCAGGGGCCACAGTCAAGGCAGAACAGACCTCAGAGTGTCAGTCAAACTGAGCTGTGAGGACATTCACCCTGTCAAGGGGTTTCTGACCCCTGTCATGTAGCTTCATGGATCTTATGGTTGAACAAATAATTAAATGTACTTCAAAATTTCCTTTATTTAAAAGTTCCAATAGAAGACCTGGTAATAAAAGAGGAGCACACAATGAATAAGAAGGCAGAAGACGGTCAACTGGATTAAAAGTTTGAACCGACAAGGCTAAATATTTGAAACTAGGGGATAAACATCTCCATTGACCAAGTAAAAGTCAATTGGTTACAGTACTTTACTATAAAGAGGGTACATTTATCAAAATTGAATGTTTCAGATAAGTCTGAATAGGATATTCCCAATAGGTTAAATATAAATTCTTTAACATGTCTCTTCATTTAGTAGACAAGATCTTTCACTGGTTCATTTGAAGACGGTCATTTAAAGTCAGTAAATGAATGCATGAAAAGGCCAGATGAGAACATGATTCATTGTCTTTTTTTTCCCATTGAATGTATAGAGAAAACAGATCCAGATAAAGATTTATAGACAATATAGTAATAGATACAATTGCTATTTACTGCTAGTAACATCATTGCAGAGTGGCTGAACTGAAGATTCTTGAATTAATCATGTTTTTTCACATCTTTAATGAGATTTTAAGAATGTTTTTTTAAAAATTTTATGTGTTTTTGAAGACCATATGAATACCTACTGTTTATGAAATGCATTTATAATAACATCTTTAAAAAGCTTTTTCAAGTTAAAAATTTTCTCTGGAACCATATTTTGCATGAAGAGCAACGGTGATTAAGAATTCTCTTTGAAGCTGAACACTTATGGAGAAACAAATGAAACATTTTATGCACTCTTCTCTGTGCTTTCAGCTAGCCAAAAGTAAAGAATTTGCAGATGGTTTTGAAGAAGGTGGGAGGGAAGGAATCATTTATCTCATTTAGAAATAAAATTGTGCCATAATGGTGAGATTTTAATGATGGATTTTGTTTTGAAATACAACAGAAATAAATATTATCCAGTGCATGAGAACGCATAGGTTTCAGGAAATTTGATGTGAGGCAGTTTGAAATCAACAGCCAAGATAAAGAGCTGCTGCCTGGGAATGAAATAGATATTTATTACCATGCTTGTCCTGGGGGAGATTAGGGTGCTGTAACCACAATAACAGAAGCATACCACTCAGTGGCACAACATATAATTTGTTTACGCAGAATATGGGATAATGACTTCTGTGCTCAGATCCCAGCTCTGAGCTCTCTGTGCCTTGGCTCTAGCACAATACACAGTCATGCTAACACAAGTCCCCCATTTCTGTTTGGCTTTGGTGCAGCTCAGACACCATAGTGGACCTGAGGAAAGAGGATTCACACCAACCAAACCCCGTCTGGCAGCCCCAGCCTCTGTAGCTGCTCCTAAGTGCCAGACATGCACGTACCAAGCCACTCCTGAGAGGCAGCTGTTTTCACTCTTTATTGATGTTTAGAAACAGATTGGCAGAATAACCTGCAAAAGGCTTTGGTACTTACGTAGCCACAAGCTGATGTCAGCAATTTTCCTCATCACCAGTCACAATTCACTACCTGTGTTACCGTCACCTTCCAGTCTTGCTCCCCAAACCAGTTCTAGAGGTACAAAGCTGCTAATAGCTCATCTGTTTTCTTATTCCTTCCCTGCCCATACCTGAACCACTAGAGCAGGACAGATCAGCCCAGCCCATGTCTCACGTGGCAGTGCTCTGGGATGGGCATCCCTAAGGCCTTTATCTGTGCATCTCTGGTTGTGTGAGCAGACACCAGTACCACCTAATCAGTGAGGGCTGGGCAGCTGTGCTCAAGGTCCCACCTACCTGAGCTGTGCTTTCAGATAGGTTTTATCTTCCAAAGTTAAATATGCCTGTCATCAACACACCTTTTCCTCCTGAAGACAGAATTCCCTATCAGGTATATACATAATTTATAAAGTTATTTAAAGAAAAGACAAACCCTGGTCCCTTATAAAAAGCTTTACAGTCCAGCAGGTGGTCTAAAGCTGCCTAGAAATTTTCCTGGTTCGGTTTTGCATTTCCTTTGAAATTGCTTCAGACAAATAATATCACGTTTAGGTACTTTGTGAATTTTGGTTTTGGGTGATGTATTATGAGAAGAGGATAAATGGCTTTCAAGTTTCAGACATAGGAAGAAACATTCTGATTTGTAGCATAGTAGTCATGTCTGCTAGTTTTTATGAGGATTTTTGTGAAAATAGTTTCAACTGCAGCCAGCCTGATACTTCATAATAAAACAAGAAGATTGATTTTAGTGATCTGAAAACAGAGGGGTAATTATATTCTCATTTTTGTGTTCATGATGTGCACAATTCTCCTATCAAACCTTAATGGTTGTTGCAAGTGCAAAAACATATGCAAGAACATAGAGAAAACACCACAAAGCTGTTAGCTTTGAAACTCTTTGTCAGATAGCAAATATTATCACTATAAATCTTAACTTTCACAGTCAGTGAGAGCTGCAGGCTAGACTATTGAAAAAGACAGGCATGGAACTGTAGCTGTGCATTAAAAGCAACACACTGTACATTGCTGAAATATGTATTGTGATTAAATTAATATTGAACAGTGAATTTTATAGCCTTTTCTGATTTTCTTTTCCCCAGGCAAAAATCAACTTTTCTAACTGCAGTATCCTTCACAATTCATTTTCTGTATCGTCAAAAGAGGTGTATTAAACACTCTGGGAAAAAACACACTCTCTGATATGGTGGCAGCAGGGTGCATATGGTTTCATAACAACATTAAAAGATCATCTTTCCTTCTCTCTCTTTCCAGGAGTTGCTGTGGGAAGGGTGACACAGAAGTGAGAGTGCAATCCCTGCGGTCTGTTTTCAGAGAGTTGTGAAAAAAGACCATGTGGGGGAGTGCAGGGTATACTGAGTAACATCTGTTCCTAAATGGATGTAATAACATCCAACCTGCTCAGCACAAACAGAAACATGTCAAGTTAAATAGGGTATCAGCAGGACTCTAGGTACAGTGTGTGGAAGTCATGAAATGAAGCAAGTGGATCACTAACATTTGTGACACCAGTCAGCTGCATAAATAAGCTGGAGCATTCCTGGGGACATGTCCATTTATTAAGAACACAGGGAAATGTGGAATACCAGCCATCTGAAAAATTGCAGAAAGGAAGCATATGAAATTGTGATTTACAGCATATGTTTATAAGAAGGCTAGAGGTCAGGTAAAGTGTTGCCTCTTAGGTTTTGACCCAATCAAAATTTTAAAGGTGAAGCTGGACAGTTAAAAACAGTGCAAAGTTTACAACCAGAGAGCTGGACTGGAATTTGAAGGAGTAGCCAGAGAGAAACCCTTTGGGCATGCCATTGCCCATATTAGTGCTCCATGTTAAATTTCCCTACAGGAAACATCTCAAACACATCTTTTGCTTCAGCCTTTAATTGCAAGTTTTCATTTCCCCAGACCAAGCTGTTCTAGAAGAAAAAAAAAACAACAACAAAAAAAATACACACAAAAAAAAAAAACAGATCTTTTTTTTTCTGGAGACACTACAGAGACATGTAACATGTTTTATAATTGAATCTTTTTTACAGTAGAAAAACAGCAAGGACACAAAAAAGAAAATTTATCCGTTCTTTTAAGAAAGGATAACACTGTCTTCTATCAGAAACTAGATGAGGGTTTGGAAACTAGTTTTATACTTCCCTGCAGGGGGAAATAGTTTTATACTGCTTTTCCACCAAGTGCATTAAACATAAGTCTGGCAGCTTCATCTAGTTTTTCAGTCGTTCTTCACTCAGTGCTACACACTGAGCAAAATTTGACTCACTCTACTCTGGTAGTGCTTTTAGTGGGTTGCCATGAAAAACAGCACTGCATTTTAACCTAACAGCATGAGAGCAAATACAGTCATGCATCTCCAGTGGAAACAATATAAAATAGGAAGTAGATAATATTACCAATACTATATCCATGGTACTGCCAGCATCCTGTGCCATTAACCAGGTGCTTGTAAATACTACAAAATAGAGAACCCTAACCCACAGATTTTACATTTTTAAGGTTTGATTTTGTAGAACTCTTATGCCTGGCAGCAAACTCTGCAATGTCCAAATTACTAGATGCCAGCTTGTTTTGATTTGCTCTTTGGTTTACAGTTGGATATTGCTAAGTGGATGCAGACTATCAGGTTTATTATTTTGACTCCTTATTTATTTGCTTTGTTTGTTTGCATGTAAAGGAAATAAACAATTCTCTGTTTGGCTGTCAGAAAATCTTTGGGCTGGAGTGTGAGGTGTGATGGTCCTTAGTCTGAATTAATAAAGAGACAAGATCTGATCAAAGAGTGGCTCTAGAAGAAGGGGAATCAGAAGAGACTGCCTATGAGAATAAGCCTTTTAATGGGGGATGGTTTTCTGTGTGTAAGAGGGGTGGAAAGCAGGAAGGGAAAAGCAAACTAGCCAAAGCATTTTCAGTTTTTTGTAAAAGAAACTACATGCTTTATTGTGAGGAGGGAAACTGGGAGAAGCATCCTTAAGCATTGCGGTTAGTGTAGAGTGTCTGATCTCATTTTGAAATAATATCTTATAATTTTAAATTTCTTATGAACAGTTTTGACATGAGAGCCGTCTTGAAACTATTTTTATTCTGAAAAATACAGGAATTATTTTGGCTAAATGCAGATAGTAGCTTTCTTTGGGTTTGAGGATAAAAATAGAAGAGAGAGGAAAAAGAGATGAAAAAACATATGGAAGTAGCATATCTTTGAATAACTCCAGAAGGGTCACAGTAAACATTAACCTATTTTTGCAAAGCTCTTCTAAGAGGTAATACACTATCTCACTAATGTAAATTTCCATCTGTCTGGAAAGACAGGACTGTATTCTGGGTTGACTGGTTGATTAGACAAGAGCGCAGGTGTTGCTCTGCTCAATTCCTTCAGTAGCAGGCATGGATGCCGAAGGAACACGAAAACACGTTACAAATAAGTGGCTTAAGGACTGGTGCTATCAGTGCAATATTATTTTCTTTGTTTGTGGGACAATTTTTATGGCAACAAACCTGCTGGAGTCAGATAGGCTTCATCTGTATGGCAAGGGCAAAAGGACTCAAGTCCATGAGTTGGCAGGGCTGATTTACAGGGCTTTTAACTTGATTTGAAGGGGGAAGGGGAAGAAACAAGGCTTTCCAGAGAGGAACCTGAGGGTATAAGCCAGAGTTAGGGTTGAAATCAGCAACCCAGCTGACGTGCATGTACATGGGTAACAAAAAAAGAGGAGCATTGTACAGAAGGAAAGCTGTGACATTGTCACCAGTATGGAAATGGGGTGGAATGACTTGCATGGCTGGAGTGCTTCACTAAATGGCTACAAGCTCATCAGAAGAGACAGAAGAGGGAGAAGAGGTGGAGGAGTGACTCGTGCAGTCAATGATGACAATATTGAATGCCTGTGGGTAAGTACTGGGGGAATGGCCATGCAGGCCAACATCCTGGTGGAAGTCTGTTACAGACCACCCAACCAGAGCAAAGAGTGGATGAATTATTCTTTAAGAAGCTGAAGGACATTTCAAGATCATCAGCCCTTGGTCTTGTGGGAGACTTTAACCTGCCAGGTGTCTGCTGGGAGCTCAACACATTGGAGAAGAGGCAGTCTAAGAAGTTCCTTGGTGTACGGAGCACAGCTTCTTGTCAAAACTGGTGAGTGATATGACCAGGACTGGGGCTCTGCTAGACCTGCTTTTTACAAATAGAGAAGGATTGGTGGGAGATGTGCTAGTCAGAGGCTATCTGAAGCACGCTGAACGTGAAGTAATAAAGTTCTCAATATTAGATGAAAAAATGAGAAGCATCAACAAAATTTCCACAGTGGGCCTCTGGAGACAAGACTGACCTCTTCTGGATGCTGACTTGGAAAGTATTTGTGGAAGCAGCCCTTCCAAACAAAGGGATCTGGGAAGGATCAAGATACTTCAAGAGAGAATTCTGGAAGGCACAGGAGCAGACTATCCCTGTGTGCCGAAATACGAACCGATGGGGAAAATGACTGGGCTGGATGGGCAGGGAACCTTTGAGGGCACTCAGGGGGAAATAAAGGGTGTATCACCTTTGGAAAGAGGGAAAGGTAACCCAGGAAATGTTTAAGGATGTTGTTAGGTCATGCAGAAGGAAATTAGAAAGGCAAAAGCTCAATTAGAACTTAAGATGGCCACTTCTGTGAAGGATTATAAAAAATGCTTTTATAAATGCATTAATAGCAAAAGAAGGGGCAAGGAAAACCTCCATTCTTTATTGGACTTGATGGGGAATATAGTTAACAAGGATGAGAAGAAAGTGAAGATAATTAATACTTTCTTTACCTCTGCTAAAGACTTGCTGAGCCACCTAGATGCTCACAAATCTATGGGGCCAGATGGGATCCATCCTAGGGTGATGAGGGAGATAGTAGATGATCAGTCCTGGCTAACTGTGTAGGTCCCAAATGTCTGGAAGCTGGACAATGTAATGCTCATCATAAGAAGGGCAGAAGGAGGATCCAGGAAACGACAGACCTGTCAGCCTGACCTTGGTGCCCAGCAAGATTATGGCACAGATCATCCTGAGTGCTATGACACAGCACCTGCAGTATGGCCAGGGCATCAGACCCAGCCAGCATGGATTTAGGAGGGACCAGCCCTACCTGACCAACCTGATCTCTTTTTATGACCAGGTGACCCGCCTGGTGGATGAGGGAAAGACTGTGGATGTTGTGTACCTGGATGTCAGCAAGGCCTTTGACACTGTCTCCCACAGCACACTCCTGGAAAAGCTGCAGCTTTTTGCAGAGAGGAGCACTCAGTGCTGGGTTAAAAACTGTCTGGATGGCCGGGCCCAGAGAGTGGTGACACATCCAGTTGGTGGGGAGCCAGTAACAATGCTCCCCAGGAATCGGTATTGGGCCCAGTCTTGTTTAATATCTTTATCTATGATCTGGTTGAGAGGATTGAGTCTGCCATCAGCAAATTTGCAGATGACACCAAGCTGGGAACAAGTGCCAATCTACTGGAGGGTAGAAGGGCTCTGCAGAGGGGCCTGGACCAGCTGAATTGATGGTCCAATACAATGATATGAGGTTTAACAAGATCAAGTTCCAGATCCTGCATTGTGGCCCCAACAACCCCCTGCAGCTCTATGGGTTGGGACAGAATGGCTGAACAGTGTCCAGACAGAAAGGGACCTGTGGGTACTGATTGACAGTAGCTGAACATGAGCCATCAGTGCTCCCAGGTGGCCAAGAAGACCTCCTGGCCTGTATCAGGAATAGTGTCGCCAGCTGGACCAGGGAAGTGATTCTTCTTCTGTACTTGACACTGGTAAGACCACATCTTGAGTGATGTGACCAGTTCTGAGACTCTCAATTCAGGAAAGATTCTGGAGCATGTGCAGAGAAGGGCAAAAGGCCGGTAAGGGGCTGGAACACAGGTCCTGTGAGGAGTAGCTTAGGGAGCTGGGATTGTTTTAGCCAGGTGAGGGTCAGGCTCTTCTCCCATGCAGCCTGAAACAGGACAAGAGGACCCAGTTTCAAGATGCATCAGGGAAAGTTTAGGCTGGACATTAGGAAGAATTTCTTCACAGAAAGGGAGAGTGAGCATTAGAATGGTCTGCTAGGGAGGTGGTGGAGTCCCTGGAAATGTTTAAAAAAAGACTGATTGTGCCACTTAGTGCCATGGTCTAAGGTAACATGGTGGTGTTAGGTCATAAGTTTGACTTGTTGATCTCAAAGGTCTTTTCCAATCTAGTACATTTTGTGATTCTGCAACCAAATTACTCTTCCACTGCTAATGGTATATACAGCAACCTTAAACTTTGTTCTGAAAAGAGAAAAGAAAGTGGTTCACAGCCAGTGCCAGGTCTTCTCAAATATAGAGGATTAAAGTCTGAAGTCTCTTGGCAAGGTTTTCTCAAAACAAGTGGCTTCATCTTGCATAGTTTTCATCTTCCACAGCGTAGATAGACCTGAATGAGGCATGTTACAGATAGTGCAGAGAGAGAGTTACAACTCCTCTCACCCTGAGATGAAACCATGAAATTATAGGTGAAGTGTTAAAAAAAAATGGTTCCTTCCTCTTACATAATTAATAGTCAGGTGTAGACATTTGCATTAGACGTATGCATTCTGTTTAGTGAATCCTCCTGGGACATTTCAGAGATTTCTCAAAGCAGTGTCAGTCTTCTATGTGTTCTACCCAGCATCATGAGTAGAGTAGCCAGAGTCCATCACTCTTGTGGTGAGGGGCTACTGAGCCTTTCTGGCCAGCAGAGGTGGAGACACATTACTGGATTTGGGCTGAACACACTGTTATAAAGCTCATCCAGTTGACCCTGATAGACCCAGAATAAAGTAAATTTTTTAGGACAGAATAGTATCTCTTTAAATATTTTGTAAATTTGCTACTGATTGTTACCAGAACTCATGTTTAAGGAGACTCCAAGCTCCAACTGGTTTAGAGGTGATTAGGCCTTGTCTTTTGCATATTTTCAATAACCATTGTCATTTTGATCCCAGCATGAGTCTCATATTAAGTTTGCTTAAGGAGTAAAAAAAAAATTAACACCTCCAATGTTTGCACTAACCCCCCTCCATCTTCAAGTGATGTGACAGCAGTACATCTCTCAAGTTTTGTCACTGGCTTGGCAACAACACTCTGATATGGATGACAAATTTTCTTATCTGTATAACCAGAATTACTTTTTCATCAATAAATCCTTTGGGTTCAATAGAAGGAGAAATTAATTTTTTTAATGTCCTTTATAACTGTATATGATTTGGAAGTAGAAGCTGGTCTCTGGAATTGCTCTGGCCTCACCTCCAAAGAGTTTTTACTATTATACTCGTTAGTTTTCTTTCCAACTCTTATTTTTTTTCCATTCTGTGTAGAACTATATTGAAGAATGCTATAAGAAAACCCCACAGGTTAGGAAAAATAAAAGCATTCT